>NW_024091099.1:0-20377 GCF_014356525.2 Nilaparvata lugens | reverse complement strand
TTCGTGTTCCTCGCATCAAAGAGCATAAGGTTACGAAGTTTGAGCGATTTTTATTTTCACAGAAATATTAGAAAAACCATGAACTAACTAAACAGTAAAAAAATGTATCTCAGATTTGGCTGAAATTTGCACCATAGATGAAGAAATTTGCACCATAGACTTTTTTCTAATCTACTCTACTTTTGACCACTTCTGCTGAACTCCTTGAGGTTTTTTATTCATGGATTTCATGAAAAATGCAAACCTCCCAGATTTCATTATTCGAGGCTATGGATAGAGGTTGACCTAACAAGTGTCGTGCTATAATATGAGACGTTGCGCTACAATACAGAGTAAGTATAAAATCTTTCCTCATAAAATTCACATTTATAATTAATGAAGAAATAATGAGAAACAATATTTTGGTAATAATAAATTTATTACTGTCAACTTTTACATAGCATTTCACTCACAATTTAAAAATAAACTTTTTACAAAAAATAAATTATGACAAAATTTTTGTACTTTTATAACACTTGGCGCAAATAGTCACATTTTAATTACAAAATATTTGAAATGTATGCTTCATGTAGGAAGTTTAAAAAGACAAATATGAAAGATAAATATTTGAGATTCAGATGGTTTAAAAACCTATCAACAATATAGGCCACTATGGATAAAGTTTTAAAATTACAGTAGATTATTATATAAAATATATCACTTCAGCAACTACAGATAACAATAAAAATAAAAGATTGCATAATAGAGTAATAAAACTTTATACTAGAAAATCTTAAAGCAACGTTCATCAACATGGCACAATGGCGATTGAACTGATAATAGATAATAATTTATTTTACATTTTCATGAAGATCAATATAATAAGTTTCAGTTTTGATTTCTAGCAGGACATGAATTTGAGGACAAAAATCTCATAATTAAATAATGTGTACGTGGTAACTAAAATATAATATTGGTAAAAGCAAAAACAGTGATGTGATAAAATTCTAGTTAAGTTAATATAACAAGCAATACAAAATATATATTTAGATTTATAAAAAATGTTAGTAAAGGTATTAGGTACTTAATTTTTTTAAATATTTGGCTTAGCTTAATGTTAATATTAAAATTCAAGCATACAAATAAATATAACAGTCCGTTACAAAAAAAATATCTAACAACCAATTTCAACTGCCGAGAATGATTATTTAAAAAGTTATGCATGTATTACATACAATAGAGTTACAATATAAGTAGCTTAATCAGTCGACATAAAATTAGTTCTCTCTTTTCAAGTCAGTAATGAGAAATTTAGTTTTTTCAACTTTTTTCTTGTTATGTAAGGGATCACCAATGACTTATTTACAGTCTCAATATTCGTTTCATGTAGGCTTTAAGTTTAGATTCAATTACTCAACTAAAGAATCATTAAAACAATAATTAAATATAATGTCACATAGGTACTAGCATAGAGAAACGATAGCATAAGTAGATAGATATCCCATGGTATAGGGCGTTTATGTCGCAACTTTTACTGTTATCCCAAGCCGATAGTTCACGTAGTTCTTTCCTATGCAGCTCTGTGACGCTGGTAGTCTCTCAAATTGTGTCGTTCATACACTATTTCCCCAACAAAACAGTAAAAATTGAAAATAATCGATAGTAATCGGCTTGAGATAACAGTAAAAGTTGCGACATAAATTCCCTATACCATGGGATATCTACTTACGCTGTTGTTTCTCTATGGTACTAGTTACAATAAGACAGTAAAATTTCGAACTCTTGCTACGACAGTTAAATTAATCATGTAAAACATGTAGATGTAGAGTATGTATTGATTTTATGTACGCTTCAAATTCTTACAAGCCAGATTTTGAAAAATTAAACATTAGACAGACTTCATTAGTCAAAAAAATTGATGCGGTACTTGAAACAACAATTTTTGGTTAGTAATGTTACAGAAAACGCAACTAATGAACTAGAAACTACTTTGGTTAGATAAAATTTAAGGTATACTAATCTAAGGACTAAAACATAAATAATATCAAAATTAATTACTTTCAAACAAGCATAACAAAATAGATTCAAACGATAAATACACTAGTAAACTATGATGAGTATAATATAAATAAGCAGTGATCTATAAAAGATTGTATCAAAAGATTTTGTAGCACCAATGTCAAGCTGTGTCCACAATGGACAAATGTTCGACATACATGTTTGTTGAGGGGCTCAGGGACAAACATTTTAAAAAGCTTGGACAATCATTGTTTGTCAAACAAAAATTACTACTGTTTCTCCCCACTTACAAATATTTTGTTCGGTGACGCGTCCACACTGACCACGGGCAAACATTGTTTGTCAAACATAATAAAATTTGCCCAAACTGCTTCAACAAACATGTTTGTCGAACATTTGTTTTCAGTATGGAGCCGGCTTCATACTGTAGTAGTTTAACAATGATATACGACGTGAAATGATATTTAATATGACGGTGATGTATGATGATTATATATGACGGCATATTCAAATCTTGAGTTTTGACTACTATGGTCAATAATAATAATAATAATAATACCAACCAAGTAATATCACTCCATGTATTTTACCCCTAATAATTTATAATATTTATAGAATACCCCTAATTAATTAGGGGTATTCACAATGTTGGAGTTAGCTGGCCAAGTCGAGCTATTCGCTAACTCCAGCTATTTGCTAAGTCTGTGTTAACTCAATGCTATAGTGGTACGTTAGAAAAAAAATAACAGACGAGATAGCAGATAGCGCTGATTTGAGTCCGCTAACTCTAGCTATCTCTGTTAAAACGGCAGCCATATGCTTATAATCTTACTTTTGAGTTATAATAAACTTTGAGTCAAACAAATTATCCGCTTGGATCGCTACTGCAATTAGCTAATAGCAGATGGTTTTAGATGGGGCGTTCAAAATCCAGAGTTATCAAATAGCACTTTAGCTGGCTAAAACAACATTGTGAATACCCCTACTGTATAATGTTAACAAACAAATACAAAAGTGATGAATTATGTAATATCAATTATTCATACATTTTTTCACATAAAACCCGCATAGAAATCCCATTACTTCAAAATTACAACGTATAATCAACTTTTCCAACACAGACATTGAATGTCTAGTCATACCTTACAATACAATAGTATTACTTTCAATTCTATACTGAGTGTCTATTTTTCTTAGGGCTACTTTAAATAAAAATATAAATCTGAATCCCCTTTTTAAATTATTTTGTCATTAATAATTTAGTAACTAAATAATTTCACTGATGAAATAATTTAAAAAGGCTACCCAGATTATATTAATATTTTTATTTATATCCATGCTGAGTTTATATCTGAAAAAAGGTATTCGTCAGATTAAGGCGCTTCAAGGCACAATATTGGACAGATGCTTACATTTTTTCGTAATTTTACAAAGTGTGCTTACATTTCATAAGCCGGTTGCACAAAATAATATTAATAATGATTAAATGCCACGAAAACCAATCAGACAAGGCTTCTCTGATTGGTTCTCGTAAAATTTAATCACGATTAAAATTCACAGGCTTTTGAGCAACTGGCACATATGTTACACAGTGATGTTTACATTTCATAATGTTATAACATCTTGTTCATTGAGAGATCATTGTTTACAGTCACATTATTACGGGTATGTCTGTATTCATCTATGAATAAAGCTGTATTCGCACACAACAGTGAAAATATAATTCCCATAAGTTCTAATGGTATTATGCATACTCACTCGGCCGGGCTGACTGTGAATAGTCCAATAAGAAACCATGAGAATCATATTTTTACTATTCACTGACACTGTTGTCAGCTTAAGGCTTTCAAATTACAAACCTAGGTGAATTGATGTTCAAATAGACAAGTGATTATTGATAAATCCAACCAATATTCATGTAATTGGCGTAATGGTCGTAAGCCCACGACATGTTCAAAGGTTTGAGCAGTTCGATTGCCCCAGAATAGTCCCAATTTGTGAAGTTTTGCAAGTCAGAGATGTTGATCGAAGGCATCTGAATGGTATCCAACTCAACTCCATAGTATCCTGCGCAAGAAAATCATAATTTTTATGTTTGATTCATGTACAAAGGTCAAAAATTATCCAATATCATGAATAAGATTTTCTGAATAAATGTAGAAATACTAGTAAACTACTATTGTATGTTCTGGAAGCCGAGAGACAAAACTTCATAATATCCTGTCGAAGAAAATCATCATGTTTATGTTTGATTCGAATACAAAGCACCAAAAATTATTCAATATTATCAATAACATTTTTTGTCATAGTCATTGAATTTCAGCTGTTTTCCATGCATGAAATCAATTCGGTAAACAGCTTTTTGCAGAACAAATAAACATATGATTCTCATTACAGCATACTGTACTGTAATGAAACCGTATGTTCTCTTTACAGTCGAGTATGTTTCCTAGTTCCGAAATAGGAACAGCAGAACTGCTACAAAAAACCACCTTCAGCGCTTCAGGTGAAAGTTTTGTCAACTTCCACAAAATTCCTGATTCGGTATTTGTAAACTAGGTTATGTTTATAGAATGCATGTAGTAACGTCAGCACTAGCAATTAATGTTTTTTAATATTGTTTATTATTCTTTTTTAGATTATTATGACAAAAAATAGTGTACGTTACTTGAAAGTGAATGTCTTTTGCAGTGCTGGAATGAAATTCTAGTCTCGACTAACGCCTCGACTAGAAACATCATTCTCGCCTGCAAAAGGTCCCTTCCCATCCTTGTTACGTAAGATACTATTAAAAACTACAACTATAGAGAGGTCCACGTTATAATGGCAGAGAAGAAAGATAGGAGAAAAACTTTGGCGATCCTCTGTCTTGTCAATGCCTTCTATAGATGGTAGCTGATACAGGTTTATTGATGTAGTATTACACTCTAGTATTATTATTTGTCTATAGTGAGGTCTACGTTACAATGACAGTAGAGAAATATAGGAGAACAGCGTTGCCGATTCTCTGCCTTGCCACTGCCTTCTATACAGGATAGCTGATACCGGTATATCTGATAAAAAATAATAACTGTTCATTCTAGTTTAAAATCATCAATTATATTTTATTCCTCAAGACTATCTATTTTTCAATGATTGAATAATGAATTTCCATTCTTGAGATTGGATGTTTTGATACCGAATTAATTAATTATTTATTTATTGGATGGAGCAAACGATCTAGCAACCTTTCAGAGCTAGGAAAGGATAGCGCTATCTGCTTTGTAGAATGATAGACAAGGATAGCAACACCAATGTTAATCAAATACTGTCATTATAACGTTCACCTCACTACAGCACTTAGTACTGCTGCTTCATTAAAAATCTGGTGTGGCGCACTCACACAACTTTCCTTGCCGTTATGAAAATTGATCACCTGACGCTAGTGTTCCCGCGCATCTCAAGTCTACTATTCAAAGATTTGAGCCAGCTGGTGACAGGGCAATAACGCTGGAGACACACATGAGGTCTGCTATCTCTTCATAGTGAATCATTTAATAGAATCAACAATAATTTGCAATTGAATAATCAGATTTTCTCGAATGAAAAGCTTATTTTCAATTTTAGGTGAAAATGTTACTGAACATTAATTGTAGAGATTTTCATGCTCAATCTACTCCACTTGATTTTTTTTTGTTTCAATTGTATCTGAAACCTGATAATTGGAAATCTATCTGCATTAATGGGGCGGATCTCCTGAAATTTTTACAGATATGGGACTTGTGGCAGTTGATAGAGCTTATCGATGACTATTTTAGGTATAAATTTGATCAAAATCGTTGCAGCCGTTTCCGAGAAAATCATGAAAAACCCTGTTTTTGACATCATTTTCGCCATTTTAGCCGCCATCTTGAATTGCATTTGATCGAAATTGTTCGTGTCGGATCCTCATAGTGAAAGGACCTGAAGTTCCAAATTTCAAGTCATTCCGCTAATTGGGAGATGAGATATCGTGTACACAGACGCACATACACTCACACACACACACACACACACACACACACACACACACCACACACACACACACACACACACACCACACACACACACACACATACAGACCAATACCCAAAAAAAAAACACTTTTTTGGACTCAGGAGACCTCGAAACGTATAGAAATTTACAAATTTACATACCTTACCGAGAAAAACATGGTTTTTTAGTAATTATCCGCCATTTTTTCCGCCATCTTGAATTGAATTTTATTGAATTTCTTATTGTCGGATCCTCATGGTATAAGGACCTTAAGTTTAAAATTTCAAGTCAATCGGTTGATTAGGAATGGAGTTATCGTGTTCACAGACATACACACATACACACACACACATACACACACACACATACACACACACACATACACACACAGACCAACACCCAAAAATCATGTTTTTGGACTCAGGGGGACTTGAAACGTATAGAAAACTTGAAATCAGGGTACCTTAATTTTTTTCGGAAAGCAATACTTTCCTTACCTGTGGTAATAGGGCAAGGAAAGTAAAAATGTATTTTATTTATTTAGTAATGTGCAATAATTCTTCTTCTTTGGTTACCATTTGTTGGGCTGGTTGGCAGCAACTCTCCATGCCTCTCAGTCATCCGCCATCCTTTTGAGGTATCTGTAGTTGGTACAATAATTATGATACTCTGTAAAAAATAACTTCTAACTTGGGAGGGACATGCGCAGTAGAGAAAGCATACAGAGGTAGGAATACAACGGCAGCAAAGTTGCCGTTCTTAACCGGCCAGCACTCTCTAATTTTCTCGTGATTATTCAAGCGCTCATGTTAAACTTACGGAGTTTCCTGTCTGGAATCCTTCAGTCGACTGACTCTAATCGACAAATTGGCAACTGTGCTTCTACCCATCACTGTAATCAGCTGATCTCCCTCCATTTCTCTGCGCTGTATATTCCTCCAAGTGAAAAGTTATTTTGTACGGACTATACATAACAATTATTACTGAATTAGCCTATTATCAATTTTTATCAAACTCACCATAAGCAAAGACCATTCCGCCGATTATTACTAAAAGTAAGAATAGCTTAAAAGCTGTTCGTAGTCCGAAATTGTGGAAGGCTTGGCGTACAGAAATCAGAATCTTTATCTCCCAAGAGAACAGCATCATCATCAACTGATAAGTCCAACGGAAGGGCGCAGTCCACCAAGCCGACTGTTCGCTTGAATTCCGCCCTAAAAACATAGACAAATATGTCAAAATGTTATCCACACATAATAATAAAATCTATAAAATAATATCTGGTTATTAAAACTCATCTAATTATAATTTGTTGCATCAATTGCGTCCTAAAAATCATATAAAAATACTCCAAAATTTTATCCTCTCAATAGCTATAATCTACAAAATAATAACTGGTTATTGAAGCTCATCTAATGATAATTTGTTACTTGATTTGCGTTCTAAAAATCATAGAGAAATAATTGTCAAAATGTTATCCTCACAATAGCTATAATCTATAATAATATAATAAAGAAAAAAATTGGCTTATACACATAGAGGATAGGAAATACATAATGACACATCCTCACAATCATCTGAACTACTCAACTGATTAAGGCTGTGCAAAGGCTAAAAATAAACTTCCTACTTGTGATATTTTTCATAGTTTTTCGATTGTATATCATCAAGCTATCAAAATGAAAAAGCTTTCCCAGGAAAACATTTTTTTCCCGATCATTACTTTTTGAGATATGAGCGCCTAAAGTTCAAATTTTTGGGACAGAACATTTCAAATTTAGTGGATAAATTCTTCATGGTATGTGATTGAATAAGACAAAAATTTCCTGAAAATATTAATTTTTGATAAAGAACATTTTTTAAATGTCTTTTAAATGTCCCAATATTTATTGGGACAGAACATTTCAAATTTAGTGGATAAATTCTTCATGGTATTGATGATTGAATAAAACAAAAGTTTCCTGAAAATATTAATTTTTGATAAAGTTATTCAATTTACAAAAAAAAATAACTTTTTTGAGTTATTTTTAGTAAATTGAATAATTTTCTCAAAAATAGATATTTTCTAAACATTTTTGATTTATTGAATCAACAATACCATGAAGAATTTATCCTCTGATTCTCATGGATTTATCTCTTACCGAATTTGAAATGCTCTGTCCCAAAAATTCGAACTTTAGGCGCTCATATCTCAAAAAGCAATGATCTAAAAAAAATGCTTTTCTGAGAAAACTTTTCTATTTTGATAGCTTGATGATATACAAATCGAAAAACATTGAAAAATATCACCAGTAGAAAGTGTATTTTTAGCCTTTGCACAGCCTTTACTTGAAATTTTGCAGATACATTCTTCATTTACCGAGCATGGTTATAGGCTTATTTTCAAATCTTAAAAATTTCAGTAGGTCAGGTTTTCAGTTTTTCAGTCATTATAACGTGGACCTCACTATATCAATTTGAAAATTGTACAATTTTAGAGGTTCTCACCAGTAACTGGAGCAGTTGTGCTCCAGTAATTACCAAAGATCAGATCGTAAGGAAGGCAAAGTATTCCCAGCAACAAGTCGATGAAGAAATCGGCAACTTTTGTGAGAAACGATTTGTTTGGTTCTTGGATGATTGGTGGTCGAGTCAACTGTGACTTGCCATTGGACGAGCTTTCAAACGTGCTTTCTGAAACAAGTATAAAATATTTTTATTGATTTAATAATATAGATTACAGCACGATTTCTAGTACACAAAATATTCAGAAACAAGTATTGATAATCAAGCAAGGATTCACAATATGTTTTCGAATTCAACTGTTAAAAAATTCACTCAAGTAATAGTATCTCATTGGACAACAAAATATTGATTTACAAACAAATTATAAAACCTGTCTGGACGTATGAAATTCAGCTTTGGAGCTGCTCTAGAACTTCTAACATCAATTAGATTCAAACATTCCAAAACAAAGTACTGCGGAACATGGTGAATGCGCCCTGGTACATAAGGAACAGCGATTTGCACCAAGATACAAGACAAGAACTCATAATTTACAGGTTTAATCTGGTGAACTATCACTTTTGAATACTTATATTACGACATAGCAGTCTGATTTTTATTGACCGAGCGAAGTGAGGTCTAAGGCTGGTCATAAACACATTAGTCAAGACAAGAATAGTCACGTTTAGTCACAATATTTCACATTGCTGCTTATGACGCAACACA
Organism: Nilaparvata lugens; assembly: GCF_014356525.2. Lineage (NCBI taxonomy): Eukaryota > Metazoa > Arthropoda > Insecta > Hemiptera > Delphacidae > Nilaparvata > Nilaparvata lugens. Next base: position 11,155 of record NW_024091099.1, on the reverse strand, counting down.
CACTGATTAGTCATTGCAATTAGATATGACTCCATAAGCAACTATGTGAAGTATTGTGACTAAACGTGACTAGTCTTGTCTTGACTAATCAGTGTGTGACCAGCCTAAGATTCAAGTCGACGGTTTTGCATTTCTCTTTTTGTTTATTAATGTTCCGCATTTATGGCGAAACGCGGTAATAGATTTTCATGGAATTTGACAGGTATGTTCATTTTTGAATTTCGCGTCAACGTATATGAAAGGTTTTTTGAAATTTTGCATTTTAAGAATAATACAAAAGGGGAAGGATTCTCCTTCGAACGCCAATATTACCGTAAAAATCAGACTATAGAAATTCATCCTAAATCAGCTGTCGAGCGGATAATTAATTGCATGCAATGACGCATGCAATTAATATCTCAATGTAACTTAGTAAAAAATCAGCTGTCGTGTGGACTATTCATTGCATGTAATGACGAATGCAATAATTAATAACTGAAAGTAAACAGTATTTTCACTCGACCTTTCTCTCCTTTCAACTCGGGTTGACCTGTTGCCAATATGTCTTGAAGGAGATTAGCTTTTGATGCACCAACCCCAACAGCCATTAGCCGTTTTCACACCAACACGACATACAGACAGGATTTACTCTTATGGACAATATAAGCGGAGGCTGTGGTTTATAACTGCGCGAGGTCTAATGTTTACAGAACTACTAGTAAATAAAAGCTATTAGCTCAACACTCAACACTCATGCCCGGTTGCAGAGTCGTCACATAAAGTTGAAATTAGGCAACTTATTTATGAAGCCATAACTCCACTTTTCGTTGTACAGATGTCAAAGTAAACTATAGCTCCCATAAAACTAAAAACGCACAATTAGACACATGATTTCGTTGCAGAGTCGTCAAAAAGAGCTTATTTATGTCTCCAATAGCTAAAAACTGTCATTCAAGTTATGGGCCCGAAGTCGTGCTGTTAAATCCAATATCTACTCCCGCCAAATGCATTTTAGAGGTTGTGATAGATTTTATTGAAAGATGTTTACGAAAAACCATCTGTATATAAGTAAATTATTTTTTCTCTCCCTATGTTTTTATGTTTATAACATCCAAATAGCTAAATATGATGAGAAATCTCGACAAAAGCCAAGAGTCACCATATTGTTTATTAATTTAATGTGAGGTTAGGTCTGTTCACAGTGATGTCGATTGAAACTTTTCCCGATGCCAAGAGATTGGTTGGATAGAAGCATGTACGGAAAAAAGTGAATAGAGCTGCAGTGTGACTTATGTGTGATGCTAATTCGAGATATAGCTAAATGGGCTTCGGCAAACGACTGTGCAACGACCAACCATTTATGTCAGTGATTTTAAACTACATAGTCTGTATAATAAGTAACCGGACTGACTTCAGGAATTTTTTTATGGGCAAAATATGTACAATTTCTCATTAGATATCTTCAAAGTAGTCCCTATTGGAGTCGATAACACGCTGATACCGGATTTTCAAATCCCTGAACGCTCCCTGGAAGTCGGCAACCTTTAAGCTGTCTAGAGCCCTCGTCGTAGCACGTTGAACGTTTTCAAGAGTCCCGAACCGCGTCCCCTTAAGTTGATTTTGGGGAACAGAAAGAAGTCCGGTGGTGCCATATCCGGGCTGTAAGGAGGATAACGTTACCTTCGACTGTTTGGCCAATTGCTCGGTGACGAGCAGGCAGGTGTGCGACGGAGCATTGTCGTGATGGAGGATCCACGAATCGGCAATCCCCGGACGGACTCGATGAACCCGGGTGGCTAGTCGACGGAGCAACTCTCTGTAGTACTGGCTGTTCACAAAGAGTTTGTGTCACCCGGCCAAACTGTAAATAACCATTGCTAAACCAACACTGCCATTATAACGTGGACCTCACTATGGTAGTCCACTGTAATACATTGTGCCGTTTATTTACAGTATACTATCTATAGACTCTACACACGCTAACAGAATAAACACAAAAAATTATCCTTCCCCAGAATATAAGTACTAGTATCATATCATTGAATATAATATTTTCGCCACACTGCACAGAAACCAGCTGTTTTCCACTCCCTACGTAGATCTGAAAGACATTGTTTGCAGACGACTCTCGTCTGACGTCAGAACAGGTTTCTTTCCGGCCTAGGCCGGAAAGAGTACCCTTTCCAGCCGCTAACATGGAACTAAGAAAGGTTTTCAAAAAACTTTTCATTATTTGTGTTCATTATTCAATAATTAAAACATTTATAATATCATCTTATTGTCATTTGAAAAAATAAAAAAGTATAAGCTCAACCTCCCACATAATTGAACATCATCTTTTAGGTTATTTAGACAAATCAGAATAAAAATAAAAATACTTGGACAATTTCCTGATTACCTCAGATTTGCTAGAGCTATCAACTTCCACTTCTGCTTTCGGAAGTGTAAACAACTATTCTCATATATATATATATATATATATATATATATATATTATATATATATATATATATATATATATATATATATATATTGTTTATTTTTGTGTGTGGCGAAAAATAGCGTTCGCACCACGGGCAAAATGTTTTTCCGGCTCTCAATCTTTTCTAGTCCTCGGCCTACGGCCTCGGACTTGAAAACCGATTTCGAGCCGGAAAAATCTCATTTTCTGCTCTAGGTGCTAAATAATATATTACCATGAAGTTCACCATTAGGGTACGATCACATTAGATGTTTGTATGTGTAAGTGCACGTCACATCATACATGAGCCGAAAAACAAATCCTGGAATGAGCCATTGAAACACGTTGTCTTGCATGTATCTGCTCACACTGAACACCACCAGCAAGTTCATGCGTTCAGTGTGAGTGTTCCTAAGGCTCTTTCCAGTTTTTGTTTCTCATCTGCGCGATTGGTCATGCATGACCACGCGTTCACTTGCACATACGTGCATTCAATGTGATCAATGTGAACTTGATAAAAAATCTGGTTTGGCGCACTCACACAACTTTCCTTGCTCATTGAACTGTAAGTCCCATTCTTAAATGAGAATAATTTGAGGGAATAGCATAATGACGATTGGCAGCAACATATTTGAAACTACGATCAGACTACTGTATATGTGTATATATAATTGTTTCCAGAGTACTTTTTCCTTTGTGTAAATTGTGAAATTCGATATTTTTTAAAAGTCGTCAAAACAGCTGTTCTACAGATTGAATATCTCGACTATGTGTTCTTTTTATGAACTGCTCTACCTACCTACCTCATGCACGAGAAGGAGGTTACAAAGTCCATTTCTTAAGGATGGGGTGAACCCCCCATTAGTTTCCCATAAAAGAGGCTCATGTCAGTTAATAGAGCTGATGAATAACTATACAGGATATGAATTTGAAAAAATCGGTCAAGTAATTTTTGAGAAAATCATGAAAAGCATGGTTTTTTAGTAATTATCCGCCATTTTTCTCAAGAATATTACGGAGCTCCTGCAATTTTCCCAGAAATGAGACTCATGTCAGTCGATAGGGCTTATTAATAGCAGCTATCCATGGTATAAATTTGAAGAAAATCGTTAAAGCCGTTTTCGAGAAAACCGTGAAAAACATGGTTTTTAGTAATTATCCGCCATTTTTCTCAAGAATATTACGGAGCTCCTGCAATTTTCCCAGAAATGAGACTCATGTCAGTTGATAGGGCTTATAAATAGCTATCCATGGTATGAATTTGAAGAAAATCGTTAGAGCCGTTTTCGAGAAAAACATGGTTTTTTAGTCATTATCCGCCATCTTGAATTGAATTTTATTGAATTTCTTATTGTCGGATCATCATGGCATATATAAGGACCTTAAGTTCAAAATTTCAAGTCAATCGGTTAATTAGGAATGGAGTTATCGTGTTCACAAACATACACACATACACACACACACACACACCACACACACACACAACACACACACACACACACACACACACAGACCAACACCCAAAAATCATGTTTTTGGACTCAGGGGACCTTGAAACGTATAGAAAACTTGAAATTAGGGTACCTTAATTTTACTTGAAATTAGGGTACCTTAATTTTTTTTGGAAAGCAATACTTTCCTTACCTATGGTAATAGGGCAAGGAAAGTAAAAATTGAACTATATCAGTGAAGGAAGGCGCTTTGAGCCGTCTCGAAATTTCCCTTTTCTAGTTGATTGCTAATGATAAAATAATTGAAAACGTTTATGTAGTGATTGATGAATAAATAAATAGCGAGTAGCCTAAGGCTCAACTCACACTTACGCGATTCTAGTCGAGAAGAGACTGCGACTCTAGTGTCTTCTCGATGCAGCATGTGTTTTCAAATGGTGACACTCAGACCAGTCGACTCTAGTCTCCGCGACCTCACGACTGTGAGACTGAGTCGAGCATCGACTCGACTTGTTAGTCGAGCCTCGACTTGAGTTGCATAGGACCATGCATTTTTAATGGAAATGAGGTTATGTTTTATGAAAGTGATGTCTTAGACAATAATAAGAATTAGATAAGACAATATATTCATAATAATTATTATAAAATATGTTACATGCGCAGAAGTGACGAATTGGATTTCATATTTTTAATAATGTGAGGTTAGAAAATAGAGTAGCATGGAACTGAAGTAGTGACAATGAGCAAGAAAGACGTAAGGTCGAGAGACTGGAGTATCCTCGACTGGAGTCGTACGATTTGAGTCGAGGTAGTGTGAGTTGAGCCATAGAGAAACAATAGCGTAAGTAGATATCCATGGTATAGGGCGTTTATGTCGCAACTTTTACTGTTATCCCAAGCCGATTACTGTCGATTATTGTTGATTTTTACTGTTTTGACCGGGTAAGAGTGTATGAACGGCACAATATGAGAGACTACCAGCATCATAAAGCTTCACGGGAAAGAACTACGTGGGCTATCGGCTTGAGGTAACAGTAAAAGTTGCGACATAAACGCCCTATGCCATGTGTTATCTACTTATGCTATTGTTTCTCTATGGTTGAGCCTAACTGTTTTTTAGTGCCTGAAATATCAGTGATGAAGCATACACTTAATTTATGAAAATAATATTGAAAACTATCAATAATATTAATTAGAAAGTACACTTATTTATACAACTACGGTTGTAACGACTATGGAACTATCCCAACTGAATTAAATAACATAATTTTATTATTATTATTTTGCCTCATTATACCGTATTGAATGAGCTTAGCTCCAACGGTGTACGACATGTTGAATGGTTTTCCCTTCATGTGGAGGAAAATGTTCTCATTTCATTGACACAAATCAATACTAAAAACAGAAAATGGAAATCATTCAAATAGCACATCAATATTCCAAATTGAGTTGAGGTAATAATTTTCAAGCAATGATACGTCCCTTTTTTGTGTAGTTGAGAAGTTGATATTGTGGTAATTATTCATATTGAATAAAAAGACTAAGAAATTGTCAAAAACCACAGATTTGACTGAAAGTTAGAAGGACCGGTTTCCATTGTCAATTGTCACGTCAATCTCTCATAAACTGTTTATCAGAGATTGACAATGCTGTAACAACTGAAACCGGTATTTTAACTTTCAGTCAATCTGTAGTTTTTGACAATTACTTAGTCTTTTTATTTAATTACAATGATACGTCAGTAGAGAACTCATAAATTGATTGAGGACCGGTTTCCGAGCTCGGAATTTGGCTAAGTTGTAGACTTTAAACAGCCGGATTCAGAAAATTGGCTTTCCAAAACGTGGCGTAGTCGTAGTCATTGTCATAGTCACGTTTGAATCAAATTTCGAAAAAGTAGAAAATTGAACACAACATAAAGAGAAAATAGTGTGAAGTTTCAGCTATTTTGAATTATTTAGGAATGTTTAATTTCGTCAAGGAAAAACGTTCCCAATATTATAGAAATGAGAACATAAAGATTGTTATAAAAACTGCGACTACGCCCCGTTTCGTCTTGGGAACAAAGGTCTACAATAGGTTGCCAGAGTCAATAAAAAATTATCCAGTCTTTGTTGTTCGGCAAATCACTATTTGATCTTCTGCGTGCAAACCCCTTCTAGGAGTTTTTCACACATTCTTTATAATAAATTAAGTGTTATGAATATTCTATTGACGTTGCTGAGACTGTATGGTCCGATAGCAAAAGAATTAAATCTATCTATCTATCTATCTTCGGAAAGCCAATTTTCTGACTCCAGCTGTTTAAAGTCTAGAACTTGGCTAAATCCCGAGCTCGGAAACCGGCCTTAAATTTTGTTTGAATTATCAATTTTCATTTTTGTGTAGTTGAGAAGTTGATATTGTGGAATATTCATATGAATGAAAAAGACTAAGAAATTGTCAAAAAACCACTGATTTATTGATAATTAGAAAGACCGGTTTCGGTTATTACCCATTGTCAATCTCTGATAAACTAAAACTAAATACAAGAGCAGCAGAATTTATACTAGTAGGCGAGTACTGCTATTGGTCGAGGGCATGAACGCCTGCCATTGGCCTAGCTAGACAGTCTCCCCCCCTCAACGGTGTCACAAAATGGCGGCTTAAGCAGCAGAATCGCCATGATAATAAAATTTACTTTTAGTACAAAATAAGAACAAGAAAACAAATGAGAAAGATAATAAAACAAATATGTAAATGGAAAAACTATTGACTAATGTATGCTTACATGTTTATGATAAAACTAAATTCGTAGTGTTGTACTGGTTGAAAGAATCTTTGAATATTCTAGAGGCTTTAGAAATAACAAGAGTAATTAAGGAAAATCCCCAGTATAGTTTAAATGACCAGATTCATTTCAACCAGTACAACACTACGATTTAGTTTTATCATAAACATGTAAGCATAAATAGTCAATAATTTTTCCATTTACATATTTGTTTTATTATCTTTCTCATTTGTTTTCTTGGTTCTTATTTTGTACTAAAAGTAAATTTATTATCATGGCGATTCTGCTGCTTAAGCCGCATTTTGTGACACCGTGGAGGGGAGGAGATGTCTAGCTAGGCCAATGGCAGGCGTTCATGCCCTCGACCAATAGCAGTACTCGCCTACTAGTATAAATTCTGCTGCTCTGTATTTAGTTTTAGTTTATCAGGATTGACAATGGTGTAATAACCGAAACCGGTCTTTCTAATTATCAATAAATCAGTGGTTTTTTGACAATTTCTTAGTCTTTTTCATTCAATATTATCAATTTATTTCAATGACATAGTAGTGATCCTATAAAGAAATGTTGATGACACTAATAGTATATTTCGCACCTAGGGCCGAAAATGAGATATTTCCGGCTCGAAATCGGTTTTTAAGTCCGAGGCCGTAGGCCGAGGACTAGAAAAGATTGAGAGCCGGAAATACATTTTTGCCCATGGTGCGAACGCTATTTTTCGCCACACCAAAAAAAACTTCCCAATATATAAGAAATTAAAAATAAATAAAATTCAAACAGCCTATTTTGATAGTTTGAATCTTGGTTATGACAACTTTCACTGTCAATTAATTTCAATATTACTAATTAATAATTTACAATAGTGACAATATTTTTATACTATTAATATTTCAAATAATTGTTTGAATTTTTATAGCTCGCGCTTTGCGCCTGGTGCAATATCTCATGGATAGATGGATGAATAGAATTTTCATTACTATTTTGAAATAATGTGATTAAAAAATTAATATAATTGCATATTTCACAGTTTTGTCTCAAAATATATCTAAAAAATTGATTGAAATTTAAATTACGGTAACTAATATAAAAAATAGCTAATAAAAGTCGAAATTCATCGACAAAAAAAAATGTCACTGACCGAGGTTCGAACCTAGATCATGTTTGTAATTCACTGAGCCTTTGAGTTTTCTGCTGTGTTACGCCTTTATGCTCTCGGCCATTGGGTATTGTTGATTGTAGAGGCCTGTAAGTCAGGTAATGTATGCTACTATATATAGTGTATAGCGGCAAACTGAAGCCGGTCGGTTGCCGGCATTTTCACAACAAAATATTGCTCTGAAATAGTTTAATAATAGAGAAAACATTCGAAGATTCAATCTTGAGTGGGCCTAATGTTTTCTCTATATGGTTTGATATTGAAGAAAAATATCTAAAAGTTTTAATAATGAATTACGGAAAAATTACTAGGAATTTTTCAGTCAAGGCTGAGTTTCACAAGTAGGCTTACCTTAAACTTTAGATCTCTGCTGTATTTTCCTATTATTATTGTTGATTGTATTGCATGAGAAGTGGAATTCGATGATAAAAAAGAAACAATTATTACTCTACCTCACTTTTAAATATTGATACAATTATTGTACTTTGATTTCAAATTCGATTCTTCACTTTTAAAGACTTGCGATACTTACCTTTCTGACAATGGACAATGCAGCCAACATTATATTGTTGAGGCTATGGAGATATCATCGTATTCTATTGTTTGATATCAAAAACACAATAATAAATATTAATTATGAAACAGTAATTCATAAAATATATTATAGACATGATACCGCGATTCACGATACATAATTATATAGATTATTACAGTCGTTATGAGATTATCTCTATGATTTTTGTGAGATCGGACACGATCAGCTGTTATTCAAGGTCATTTTACAGCCCTAGGGCCGTAAAGTTTTACCGGCCTGGTCGGAAAACAATCACTTTCGGCCTCCATATGACGCACGTAAACCAGCTCATTACATCCAAGTGTGGCGAAAAATAAATTTTGTTCAATCATGAGCATAGTTTAATGCATGTTCGTATTCTTTATTGATTCATACAAAAAGACATCATCAAAAATGATAAGGAGCGGAAAAATAAGGTAACCTGTGCTATTCCTCTCCCAAATTTATATAAGGTTACACATAGTCCGAAATAGGTTAAGTCTTGTAGTTGTTCACTTCACAAAATTTTCAGTACATAATTTTTTTTACAGAGTAGATTTTTTAAATTTAGATGCTTCATAGCCAAACATAGAATGGCATTTTATAGAAAGATAGGAATAACTTAGTCCAAGTTATCTCTTCAGGTGGAAAAAAAATCTGAAAAATACTCTATTCTCGAAATTGGTAAGATGCCAACTTGGCACAGTACATGAATTCAACTTCTAAAATAGAATAAAATAGACAATTATCATATCATGCTGCATAAGTTGAATCACTCCATAGCATTGACTTTATATTTGCATGTATGAATGATAGAAATAGGACTTGGAAAAATGGGTATCAAAACTTGGACATGGGAATCAAACTACAGTTATCGCCCTGATAACAATATTTTTATAATCTGTTGTGGACACTTATGCCCTATACAACAGAATAAAAGATATAATAACTCTAGAGTTGATCATAACATTGTAATCATAGTTTTTTGCTATTAAAGTCGAAATGTATTATCAAAAATGATAAAAACTTTTCTATTATTTCAACCTCATACCATACCAAAAACTAGAAAAATATACTCACATGCGTTTTTTTGACTGTCAAGATCTTTCTTGGCCTGAAAAATAAATTTTGGATTGAATAAAATCACTTCACTTATATGGGCTACTTTATTCAAATTAATAAAAACAGTATAAAACTTGAAAATGACCAAAGTACGTCGAAACTAGTCGTTAAAATGTTTCAACCTTCCGGTAGTCGCGCCCTACTCAATCACACGAGCAGTCGCGTGTTGTATTTTGTACAACATCCAATTTTCCAAGTGTTATGTACTCTGTTTACTGTCAAAACATATTAATTAATTGTATGATTACTATTTCCATCTTCTTGGATTATTTTACGCCAATGAACATTTGGATGATTACCATTTCATAGCCCAATAAGGTACATCAAGCAAAGCCATCAATTCTTTGTTATTGGTTCGTTTACAGTCCCCATATACAGTCTTTCCCTATGTTATGCACTGTGGCGACTAAATGGCACCTAAAGACTGAACCATTGCTCGGTTGATACTGCAACTCAGTGGAGTGATGGGGAGAAAGTTTTGGAATGCATAGGTGACTCATTCACTGACACCACCCCATTCAATAATTCTGTGCAGCAAAAAACTGACACTGTTGTACTTTTTACAACAGCGCGACTGTCGGAAGGTTAATAAGAGGGTTCTACAAGTTTTATTAATTTGGATTGAGTGGATTGATAAATTATTGAATAGTAATCATTCAATCAACTAAACTGCTAATCTATCTTTTCATTTCCGAAATAATTTATAAATCTGATTTATTTTCTTTTTTAAGTCTCATCACGTCCCTATTCAGTACATCTTAAATGTATTAAAGATTTTTGAATCACTTCATTTTTCTGAGGTATATGTCCGCATTGAGCTATTGACTTGTATATAGGTAATAGGTGTAGGCTATAAAGATTTAACAGGTTCAGGTGGATTCCGAACCACCGGGAATGAATTTTTAAACTCTCAAATACAAGTCGGTTGATATTACAGTTGTGTTGTGCGTGATGTAGTATTTTTTCATAATGAAAAACACAAATAAAAATTGTTGACCACTTTTCGTTATTATAAATATTTATAACAGAACCTTGTTTCCTGGCTTCACCAGCCACATGGTTAAAGATTGTTGTAAAATATAATGAAAAAAAATGTAGTTGACAATTTCTATTTGTGATTTTCATCACGAAGTCGGTTTCTTAAGTGGTCACCCGTTCAACAAACGTAACAGGCGTATGCCTCTTAGGACCGAGCCACATGAAGCGTATTCAGACGAGTCGGCTCTCCGATTGGCTGATCTCAGAATTCAGGTTGATTATCAGCTGATGCCCAACCTCAGCGGATGCCGATTACAGCGCCACACCTTATCAGCCAATCGGAGAGCTTCATGCTCTGCCGACTCGTCTGGAAACGCCTGAAAAAACGTTTCGTGTGGCTTGGCCTTAGCTTATCAGAGTGTGACCTAATTATACGTTTAGAACAAATACAACAATGATTAATAAATCGAACTTTTATTATAGTGAGGTCCACGTTATAATGGCAGTGTTTGATTGGCAATGTATGCTATCCTTGTCTATCATTCAACAAAGCAGATAGCGCAATGTCTTTATCGCTTTGCTCTGTTGCCAGATCGTCTTTTAACAATGTAGAATAACAAAATATTCAATTTTAATTGTGGAAATTCATTGTGAAATTATTGAAAATATAATTTCTTGCTCAATA
>NW_024091098.1:0-12537 GCF_014356525.2 Nilaparvata lugens | reverse complement strand
GAACTCAAAACGATCACAGTGCATTATGCATTTGTACCGAGAACCACTCCATTCAACAACAAACATCTCTCATAGAGCTAGATGATTGGCATGTAACCATGCCACTAAAATACCAAGTATAGTTATAGCTTTCATCTCTTGTGCATTTGTATGTTGAACTGTATTCACTTCCAGATTGCTGTAATCAGTTCTCTGTTGATCCATTTCTGCATTTGGCTCTGCACTACTGAGTATTCATCAAATATTTCAAGGAAGCATGACAGAGGTATATCTTATCACTCTAGACAGCTTTATTTTGAACAGATGTAGGTTTCTTATTGGCCTGGTTTCGTTTCAAGATGATTAGATTGAGGTAACAAAACATTAGACTTACAGATTTTCTTTTTCTTTGGTTTGAACTCCAAATCGCTATCAGACAATGACCTCTTTCACACTCTTTTGGGTCTTTTGCTGATGAATGTATGTTTTATCATCATCTGTATCATCTGCATCTGTGTCCTCTATATCATTGATTTCATACAAATTGTCCTCTACATCACTGTTGAAAGCACAGTCGTTTTCTTCATCACTAAGCTCTTCAAAGTATTGCCTTATTTGACTGGCCATTTGTACATCTTCTGAATCAATTTAAAAATACAACAGAAATGAAAAAAAAACACTATAAGCTAATAAAACTCAATGAAAACCAAACTACAAAATCAACTGACAATGAAAGAGAATTTAGGAGTCTTACTTGAAACCATGATGGTTTAAAACCACTGCAACATTTGGTGACTGAGCAATAACAGGTCTGTGTTGCCCTTAGATGTACTGGGCCAAATTCACGCCATTATAGAAGGAATCAGACTGTCCAAAAGGGTAATTTTGGCCACAGGCAACAACCTGTAGCCTTGTAAAAATATACCATTACCATCAAGTTGTCATCCCAACAACTTGTCACCTACTGGACAGAAGGTGCCAACTTGTCATGACCATAAACCTGACACCTCGCACACTCACATCAGAGTCTCACCCTGATTACTTGTCAAGATATGAACCAAAATTCAACTATCAAAGATGTTTATAGAATATCTGATACACATCCTTGAGTAATAGAATAAAATAAGTTTGGAAAGTATCCAAGTTAACAACTATAACACTGTTGCCACTGCCATGACACCAAATTCAAATGAAATAACATGCCATGTAGACAAAGTAGTTGATAAATGATGTGAAGGAGGGACAATGACAAGTGCTAGAAGGTGACACACTGTCATCGATGGACAGTGAGTGATGAGATTCAACATAGAGTCCCGGCTTTGAGGCATACAGAGTAAAATTCACTGAGGGCAGTGACAGTGATTGGCACAGTTGGCTGACTATGCACGCACATTGTTGATGTTAACATTACCTCCATAAGGCAATGAACTTCCATGGTGTAAACTGTGATGCACCTTCTGGCAAGTATGACATTGTCCGGTGCAATGATGATTAGCTCCCAAGTGCCTGAGACAGTTGAAACAGAGATGACAGCTTGTCCACGTTCAGCCACTGGAATTTTGTTGAAAGTAGTTCAATTGAATACATTGTGAGATGGGTCACCACAGAAAAGACAATTAGCAGGTTTGTTCAACACATTAGCCATGTCAAAATAAGTATTTCCAGCCTTGAGTTGAAATGGTTGTTTGCTGATACTTGGTTGGTTGTAGGTATTATTCCACTGATTGACGTGTGCAGCATTGTTGCTGCTGAAAGAGAGTGCTTGCAATACTTTATGTTGGGACTCTGAAAATTCCCATAAGTGGTCAAGAGTAACTTTGTCTTTCAAGGAATTGAATCTTTCCCAATCTCGAAGTGTAGCAGTGATGTGAAAAAGTTCCTTTTGATAAGTTACAGAATTTCTTGTTGTAACTTCACAAATCATGGAGATGGTTCACATTGAGTGCACGTATTGTTCACAAAGATTCAAAGTTTGTGTGGCGAAAATTGAACTGTTCATACAGAATTAGAGTTCACAAGATATTTGTTGATTTGCAGTAATTGGACTCATATAGATTGAATGCAGAGTAACACTGTGTTAATCAAATGAAATCAAATCAAATCCTTTATTTCGCCATTTAAAAAAAAGCAATCACAAATAAAGAGCAAATCAAATATGATGAACAATAAATTTAAACAAAATACAAGTGTTAACTTAAAAATAAGAAATAATAATACAAAATCATAAATATCTCTTTATGTATGTATATATAATTTACATATTATATATGGCATCACCAGCAAAAGAATAAACTTTGCCCCACAAGGTTTTCTATTGAAGTGAAATAGTTTGCAATTATCCAATTTTTTATATCATTACTGGTATCTCTAGTTCTTCTTCTTAGGGTGCCTATCCGGTTCGGATGTTGGCAACCAACAATGCAATTTTGACCCTGTTGGTTGCAATGCGAAAAAGCTCAGCGGATGATTTGTCATACCACTGCCTCAGGTTTGCCAGCCATGATGTTCTTCTTCTTCCTCGGCCTCACTTGCTGTTAATTTTGCCTTGGAGTATTTGCTGCAGCAGTGCGTATCTCTTCTCATTCCGCAAGTACTAATACCCAAGTACTGTAACTTGTGACTTTTTACGGTGTTCATGATTTCTGTCTTCTTATTCATGCAATGCAGGACCTCTACATTAGTGACCTTATCTTTCCAAGAGATCCATAACATCCTCCTGTACATCCACATTTCAAAGGCCTCCAGCCTTTTAGAAAGTTCTTGTGTGACTGTCCATGTTTCAACTCCATATAGCAACACAGTGAAGACATAACATCTCAAGAAGCAGACCTTTGTGGCAAGAGTTATGTTGTGATTTTTAAATAAGGCACTCATTTTAACAAATATTGCTCTTGCTTTTTCTATACAGCACTTGATCTCTTGTGCATTATCCTAATTTTCATTTATTATAGTTCCCAAGTATGTGTAGTGCTTTACTCTTTCTATTCTTATGTTATTGACAGTGATATGGACATTATTGAATTCTTCCTTACTAACTATTAAAAGTTTTGTCTTGTTGACATTCATTTCTAGTCCATATCTAGCACTGACTTGTACAACTTTGTTTAAAAGTGCCTGCAGTCCTTCTGGTGTATCTGCAAAGATTATGGTATCATCTGCATATCTGATATTATTGATACACAGGCCGTTGAGGGATATGCCTTCTTCTATGTCTTCAAGTGCTTCCCTGAAGATGAATTCAGAGTATAAATTGAAAAGGATGGGTGAAAGAATACATCCTTGCCTCTCTCCTCGTTGAATATTTATCTCCTCCGTATGCTCTCCCTGTATTTTGAGTACCGCGGAATGGTTCCAGTACAGGTTTATTATTATGTTAATTGTTCCTGAATCCATTCCAATGTTTCTGAGTATGTCCACCATCTTCTCGTGTATTACCCGATCGAATGCCTTTGTATAATCTATAAGGCATGCAAATACGCTGCAGTTAACATCTCTGCTTTGTTGAAATAGTACTTGCACACTAAAAAGGGCTTCCCGTGTACCTACAGCATTCAAGAAACCAAACTGATTCGGCGCTATCTGTTCTTCACACAGTTTGTATATTCGTTTATGAATTATCTTCAGAAACTGCTTCAACACATGGCTCATTAAGCTGATGGTGCGATAGTCATCACAGGTCTTGGCACTTGGTTTCTTTGGTAAAGTGATGAACTCCGATTTCAGCCATGACTCTGGGATCCTGCCCGATGTGTAAATCTGATTGAAAATGCTTGTCAACCGTTTTATGTTCTCTGTTCCAAGGAGTTTTAGGAACTCTGCATGTATTCCATTGGGCCCAGCTGCTTTCCCATTCTTCATTTGGTTGATTGCTGCATTGACCTCTTCCTCCAAAATGTACGGTCCACACTCTCCCGTCCCATGTGGGATGCCTTCAGCTATGTTGTCTTGGAACAGTTCCTCGATGTACTTTGTCCACTGTTCTTTCTTCTCTTCCAAAGATAGAATTACATCTCCCTTATCTGATAACAGCACTCTTCCCTTCTCCCTTCGGCCAGTCCCGGTAAGCTCTCTCACTTTCTTGTAGATGTTGAAGTCATCATGCTGGCTCTGTGAATATTCTATCTCTTCACACTTTTCAATCATTTCTTTCTCTTTGGCTTCTCTTATTTTGTTTACAATGATCTTCTGTATCCTACAGTACTCACCTTTGCTACCCCTTGACAATCTTCTATCCTCCATAAGTTCAAGGATCTCCTTGGTCATCCATGGTTTATTCCTCCTCTTTTCTGGTTTCAGCATATCCGTTTTTATATTTTGTACTATTTTCTGTAGACCTTTCAGTTCCATTTCCACATCACCTCTGTCTGTCCCTTCATACTGATCATTAAGAGTCCGTATCACATCTGCCTTTGTTTTCCTCATCTCTTAGTTTTCTCAAATCGAAAGGTGGGGGTGATTTCTTTTTGATCTTCTTCATTCTGATTCTGAAACCTCCCACCAGGGGATTATGATCTGATAGAATATCAGCGCCTGGGTAGGTCCTCATTGTCATGCAGCTGTTTCGGAACCTCTTGTTGATCATAATAAAGTCAATCTGATTCCTGATCACCTTTTCTGGTTATATGTGTTAAATCTATCTCTAGTTATATGTGTTAAATTAAAAGGTAATATATTTATAAACTTGCTGCTTAAATATATCAACTGTCTCTTAACTAGTGTAAATTTTGCTGAAATGTTTGAGGAGTACTAAAATATAATTTTTTCAGGACCTGGAAATTGAGATAGCTTGATGAAGAGTTATCCGTTCTTAATCCTAAAGAGACACACTGGGGTATGAAACACCAGTGGCTAATCGTGCAACCACTGTTGCATAGAATAGCTTTGATGCAGATTCTCAAGAGAAGAAAGTAACTAGTTGTCAATTGTGTAAGTAACCGATCTGGTATCAATTACTCACAACAGGAACAATGTGAGGGCAAGTATATTGCGAAAAGACAATTGACAAAAAGTTCATGAGATGATGGTGAAGAGGGTGGAAATTCATTCAAAGTCCAATAAAAAAGAATAGAATAGAATGACTGCCTTTATTTTAAACCTGGGAGGGCGAAATTAGGGTGCAGTCGGCCCTCTCTTACACTTAACCCTCAACAACTTAACCCTAATAACTGATATTTGAAGTAATTACTCACTGTGAATCATCTTGAATGATTTTAGAATCATAATAAACTTGAAAAGCAATCTAGTTAAATTCGTTGACTCTGAATTGAATTTAATTTAATTTTGCTTAACAAACTGACACAGTTGAAGATGCCCACAGAAAAGTTCATCTTACTCTATTGAGAAAAATGTTGGACTCAAAAAATATTGAGTACATGGAGACTGTACAAAACTTTCTCAAACTAGAGGCATGTAATGATGATATTGAAAATTGAATTTCAACAACATTTTAACAAAAACGTTATTGTTCACATTTTAGCGACCATGAGCGACATCTAGAATAAATTCAAAATCTGGTGTGGCGCAATCACACAACTTTCCTTGCCGTAATGAAAATTGATCACCTGACGCTAGTGTTCACGCGCATCTCAAGTCTACTTATAAACAAAGATCTGAGCCAGCTGGTGACAGGACAATAACGCTGGAGACATACGAGGTCTGCTATCTCTTCATAGTAAATCATTTAATAGAATCAACAGTTGTCAACAGTTTGCAATTGGATAATCACATTTTCTCGAATTTCCAGCTTATTCTCAATTTTAGGTGAAAATGTTACTGAACATTAATTGTAGAGATTTTCGTGCTTAATCTTTTCCACTCGAAAGTTTTTGTTCAAATTGTATCTGAAGCCTGATAATTGGGAATCTAAAATCAAACTTTGCATAGATGGGGCGGAGCTCCTGAAATTTTTACAGATATGGGACTTGTGGCAGTTGATAGAGCTTATCAATGACTTTTTTAGGTATAAATTTAATCAAAATCGTTGGAGCCGTATATACACACACACACACACACACACACACACACACACACACACACACACACACACACACACACACACACACACACACTGACCAATACCCAAAAATCACTTTTTTGGACTCAGGGGACCTTGAAACGTATAGAAATTTATAAATTGGGGTACCTTAATTTTTTTCGGGAAGCAATACTTTCCTTACCCATGGTAATAGGGCAAGGAAAGTAAAAATTCTCGAGTGAACAGATACATCAAACGGCCGCAGTTCCATATGCTTCAAACATTAATTCAGCACAAATATCTTGGAAAAATATGATAAACAAACTTACTATTGCTTTATTTCATATATTTGACATTTCCGATTGGGTTTTTATCAAAGTTCCAGCAATTCTGAACATAAAAATGTAGCTTACTCATATTATTGCTTCTATTGAAAAATAAAATGCAAAATATTCAAGTTGTAGCTTGGTGATCAATAAATCATTACTGTATTTTCACTTCTCCAAATCTAACTTAAAGAGTTAATAGGATAGCATAGGATAATAAAAAAATAATAAAACACTTATTGACATGGGCTGCTTTTAAATTAATAAAACAAAATAAATCTTATAGCACACTTTATTCTTCAAATAGTTTAACTATTTTAATGTTTTTTAAAGAATAAAGGGTGCTATAAGATTTATTTTGTTTTATTAAAAAAATAATGTACATACAATATTGCTATTTTCTAAAAAAATTTGTACACGGATTTTCAAATGTCTACTAATGTACTGCATAATATTGACAGATCAATAGTAGTGAACAAGAATGCTGAGTAAGTTTTTAGATATTCTCTTGAAATTGTTTTAGCTAAAATATATGAATATTATAAAACATTTTGAATGGGATTCACCAAAAGGAATATTATTTGAAGTGTTGTTTTGTTCTGAATTGCTCAACTGTTAGCAATAACAATCTTATTTTATATAATGTATACATGGGCCTATTGTTGTTTTATTATATGTTATGTATTACTGTATTTTATAATCATTAAATTTAATATTTCTCCTATAATATTTTAGATTTTTGATTATAACTATAATATAGAAGTCATAGTAATATTTATATACAAAGTTGATGGAAAGTATGGAAACAGCTGAATATTTCTTTTACAAGGGAAATTTTGATGATAGGACTGATTGGGGATCCTATTTGAATAAAAAAACTACTTTTCTGTCACATCAAAGCTTTGGTCTAATAATGGCAACAACCGCACATCAAAGTTTCAGACTTTTTTAGAGTTATTCACATGCAAAAATACTATTAAATCATTGAAGTACCTAAATGAGTACATAGAAAATCTAAAAAAATCCAAACTATCAAATTTCACTTTTTCAAATGTTAGTTAACACTATCAGTAACAACTACCGACTTTGTAAAGGAAAGTTTGATCTGTCAGATTTTAATGTTCTTGTCTTTTTTTAGGGCTACTTTTGAATATAAATAAAAATATAAAATTGAAATTATTTAGTCATGACATGTTTCAATCACTTGATATGCCATTATATAGCCGAAACATGTTGTTACTAAATAATTTTAAAAAGGGTAGGCTACCAAGGTACTCAGATTTATATATTTTTTTAATGTTCTTATTTATTTCATTTTTATATGATTTAATGGTAGCTTCAAATGTGAATAACTTTGAAACGGTTTGAGATAACTATGTGCAGTTGTCACCATTCTTTTTTTATTGAAATTCTGTATCGAAATCATGTATCATACTTAATTATAAAAAAGAAGTCATAGCTTATTCAAAATGGCTGTTCCAAGATGGTGGACCAAAATTTTGATGTGACAGTAAAGTACTTTTTTTTGAACAGGATCCCCAGTCAGACCTTTTGTTAAATATCCCTTGTAAGAGGAATATTCAACTGTTTCCATACTTTTCACCATCTCTGTAGAACTTGATATACAAAATTGATGTGCTGAATAATATCAATGTGATCTCATACTAATCTATTATTTGAATAAGCTATAGGATAGGTTGTGAAAATTGATGTACCAATTTTGAATGTAAATAGTTTATTTGGATTCAATCAAAAGATTAAACTCATTTTATTGCTATCGTTCATTTTTGATACCTTTTTCTCGAATATTAGCCCTCATACATCAAACATTTTCATTCTGAAGGCTCTATAAATGTTCTAATAGAAAGCCAATTTCATTTGTTCATGTTAACCGAGAACTTTTTAAATATAATAGAAATACTCAAAACTCTTGGCTTGTTAATAACAAATACTTCACTGAATAGAATATGACTTCAATTTTGTACATGTTGTTGTATTGATGTACATATAAGAATTATTTTTTTGGGTACCATAGTCCAAAAAAGTTTAAAGTTTTAATAAGCACAGGAAAGGGATGTCTTATTATAGTGTGTATAAAATAATTTGAGACTTGGCCCTTCATCCAAAGAAATACAGCATTGCCAAATGTGTAAAATTGCAACTTTCTCAAATTTCTACTCCAACAACAGAATTGTATGTAGAATATTATCTCCGGTGTTTCAAAAGTGCTTCAAAAGTTTGAGTGTTAAGGTTTAAAAGAAAATTGAATTTTCCTGATGAAATGGAAACATCATGAAATATGTTTTTCTTTTAACTATCACTTCCCTCAGAGTTGTGAGATGTCGTAATGAATAAGACATATAAAAATGATTGAATGTCCCCTTTCAGTAGGGGTGAAGTGCGAGTTCTGGAGAAAAGCTGCCCCCAAATCTGTCCCAAATCTGATTCTTGGTTCTAACCTTGCCCAATTCAATGTAATCTAAACTAACTTAACCTAGCCATACCCCTAATCTCACAATAAACCTCAAATGAAGATCCTCATTCCCACTTTTTTTTGGAAAAAACTAGATCCAGCTTTTTTTATTTCTTGAATAACTAAGAAACCGTTAATTTTACAAAAAAATTACAAGAATAACTTTTTCCAGTAAATCTAATTACGAATCCATTGACACCCCATTTGTTAAGATTGAACAAAAAATAAGGATCTTATGGAAAAAGTAGATCCTATTTCTTGAATAACTAAGAAACCATTAATTTCACAAGAATAACTTTTTCCAGTAAATCTAATAATGAATCCATTGACACCCCATTTGTCAAGATTGAACAGAAAATAAGGATCTTATGGAAAAAGTAGATCCAATTTCTTGAATAACTAAGAAACCGTTAAAAAGCTACAAGAATAATTTTTTTCAGTAAATTAATTTGTCAATGGATCAGTCTAACCTAACTCAACTTTTTCTGAAACTGAGCAACAAGCACACAGAATCTCTAATGATATTTTTATGTTGAGACCCCTTCTTAAGGAACACCAACCTCAGCACTAAACCCCTCCTCCCCTGTGGGGGGATGATCCTCTGTCTATTCAAAAAAAAACAGTTGAAACTACTTGAAAACTCACCTCAGGTTTTATTGAGATGAAAAAATATATAATAAAAATGTATAAGAAAGAAGTCAAGTCGGATATATTACTTGTTGATCAGAGTGTACACCTTGATAAGAGTATTACCAAATATGAGTATATCACTCACACACCATAATATTCAACAGACATTCAATTACAATGATGAAATTTGAATTATTTTAAAACAAGAAGATATTTATACACTTCCAAGTAGAAGTTTTCTCATAATTGAAGGCGAAATCAAAGTGAAAGATAAGAATGATGTTGAAACCAAGGACTTTTCACTTATCAATAATGGAGTTGCATACCTATTTGATAAAATCAGATATGAATTGGGAGGGGTTGAGCTTGATCGCACACATAATGTAGGATTGACAACAACCATGAAAAACTATCTATGTCAATCAAAACTCAATGAAAAAATTATAGAGAATGCAGGATGGAAGTTGACTGGATGGAAAAGTTTAGATAAATTCTGCTTTTGCATTCCTTTGGATATGTAGGCTAACCATCATGAAAATCATGAAAAATTGAAATTTTTTTTTCTCGAATATCCATGATGTAAATCTCAGATAATCCATGATGTAGGCTAACCATCATGAAAATCATGAAAAATTGAAATTTTCTATTTTCTCGAAAATCCATGATGTGAATCTCAGAAAATCCATGATGTAGGCTAACCATCATGAAAATCATGAAAAATTGAAATTTCTTATTTTCTCGAAAATCCATGATGTAACGAAAATCCATGATGTAGGCTAACCATCATGAAAATCATGAAAAATTGAAATTTTTTATTTTCTCGAAAATCCATGATGTAAATCTCAGAAAATCCATGATGTAGGCTAACCATCATGAAAATCATGAAAAATTGAAATTTTTTATTTTCTCGAAAATCCATGATGTAAATCTCAGAAAATCCATGATGTAATCTCAGAAAATCCATGATGTAGGTAACCATCATGAAAATCATGAAAAATTGAAATTTTTTTTTCTCGAAAATCCATGATGTAAATCTCAGAAAATCCATGATGTAGGCTAACCATCATGAAAATCATGAAAAATTGAAATTTTTTATTTTCTCGAAAATCCATGATGTAATCTCAGAAAATCCATGATGTAACACCATCATGAAAATCATGAAAAATTGAAATTTTTTATTTTCTCGAAAATCCATGATGTAAATCTCAGAAAATCCATGATGTAAATCTCAGAAAATCCATGATGTAGGCTAACCATCATGAAAATCATGAAAAATTGAACATCATGAAAATCATGGAAAATTGAAATTTTTTATTTTCTCGAAAATCCATGATGTAAATCTCAGAAAATCCATGATGTAGGCTAACCATCATGAAAATCATGAAAAATTGAAATTTTTTTTTCTCGAAAATCCATGATGTAACACCATCATGAAAATCATGAAAAATTGAAATTTTTTTTTCTCGAAAATCCATGATGTAAATCTCAGAAAATCCATGATGTAGGCTATAACCATCATGAAAATCATGAAAAATTGAAATTTTTTATTTTCTCGAAAATCCATGATGTAAATCTCAGAAAATCATGATGTAGGCTAACCATCATGAAAATCATGAAAAATTGAATTTTTTATTTTCTCGAAAATCCATGATGTAACACCATCATGAAAATCATGAAAATTGAAATTTTTTATTTTCTCGAAAATCCATGATGTAAATCTCAGAAAATCCATGATGTAGGCTAACCATCATGAAAATCATGAAAAATTTTCTCGAAAATCCATGATGTAAATCTCAGAAAATCCATGATGTAGGCTAACCATCATGAAAATCATGAAAAATTGAAATTTTTATTTTCTCGAAAATCCATGATGTAGGCTACCATCATGAAATCATGAAAAATTGAAATTTTTTATTTTCTCGAAAATCCATGATGTAAATCTCAGAAAATCCATGATGTAGGCTAACCATCATGAAAATCATGAAAAATTGAAATTTTTTATTTTCTCGAAAATCCATGATGTAAATCTCAGAAATCCATGATGTAGGCTAACCATCATGAAATCATGAAAAATTGAAATTTTTATTTTCTCGAAAATCCATGATGTAATTTTTTATTTATGAAAAATTGAAATTTTTTTTTTCTCGAAATCCATGATGTAAATCTCAGAAAATCCATGATGTAGGCTACCATCATGAAAATCATGAAAATTGAATTTTTTATTTTCTCGAAAATCCATGATGTAAATCTCAGAAAATCCATGATGTAGGCTAACCATCATGAAAATCATGAAAAATTGAAATTTTTTATTTTCTCGAAAATCCATGATGTAACACCATCATGAAAATCATGAAAATTGAAATTTTTTATTTTCTCGAAATCCATGATGTAAATCTCAGAAATCCATGATGTAGGCTAACCATCATGAAATCATGAAAATTGAAATTTTTTTTTCTCGAAATCCATGATGTAATCTCAGAAAATCCATGATGTAGGCTAACCATCATGAAAATCATGAAAAATTGAAATTTTTTATTTCTCGAAATCCATGATGTAAATCTCAGAAATCCATGATGTAGCTAACCATCATGAAATCATGAAAAATTGAAATTTTTTTTTTCTCGAAAATCCATGATGTAAATCTCAGAAAATCCATGATGTAGGCTAACCTCATGAAAATCATGAAAAATTGAAATTTTTTTTTCTCGAAATCCATGATGTAAATCTCAGAAAATCCTGATGTAGGCTAACCATCATGAAAATCATGAAAAATTGAAATTTTTTTTTTCTCGAAAATCCATGATGTAATCTCAGAAAATCCATGATGTAGGCTAACCATCATGAAATCATGAAAAATTGAAATTTTTTATTTTCTCGAAAATCCATGATGTAATCTCAGAAATCCATGATGTAGGCTACCATCATGAAAATCATGAAAATTGAATTTTTTTTTTTCTCGAAAATCCATGATGTAAATCTCAGAAATCCATGATGTAGGCTAACCATCATGAAATCATGAAAATTGAAATTTTTATTTTCTCGAAAATCCATGATGTAAATCTCAGAAATCCATGATGTAGGCTAACCATCATGAAAATCATGAAAATTGAAATTTTTATTTTCTCGAAAATCCATGATGTAAATCTCAGAAAATC
>NW_024091097.1:0-21776 GCF_014356525.2 Nilaparvata lugens | reverse complement strand
TTTGCAACATGGCACGCAAAATACTTAGTAGGTTATATGGAGCAACAGTGCGCAAATCAAAATCAAAATGAAGTTGGTAACAGTGACTGCTGTGGCTGCTATAGTGAGCAGAGGTGCAACCAAGCACACGCGCTAATTATTATTCATAATATTATAACCAAGGTCACGAGGACTTTAGGATTTTAGGATTAAGGTTTTTTATCGATATAAAATTACACAGAAAAACATTTGATGGATTTCAGGCAATTTTACCCATAATTACCCACTTTTCATATTCAATGGTAACTGTAGGAAAAACCTTAATGTGAAATACGTCGCCAAGTTCCTCTGCTGCACTCAACAACCATTCCGCCCTCGCCTACGCTCGGGCGTAAACGTTTCTTTCGGTGCAGCAAACTGTCACTTTGCGCACTAGTTCCCAATAGTTATTTGTGCAACTAGTGCGCAAAGTGACAGTTTGCTGCATCGAAAGAACGTTTACGCCCGAGCCGTAGCGGGGCGGAATGGTTTCTTGAGTGCAGCAAACAAACTTTGCGCACGTATTTCACTTAAATTTTTCCTACAGTTACATTGAATATGAAAAGGGGTAATTATGGGTAAAAGTGCCTGAATAATGTAGTAGTTGTTTGAATGGCGAGGCGGCTGTGTGGTGTGTGCTGTGGTGGCACTGTGCTGTCGCTTTCCTCGTTATAATATATACTTAATAATTAGCGCGTTGTGCTTCGTTGCACCTCTGCTCACTATAGCAGCCCACTCACTGTTACCAACTTAATTTTGATTTTGCTGCACTGGTGCTCCATATAACCTACTAACTATTTTGCGTTGTCATGCTGCAAATCTGGAGTACGCAAAGTACTCACTTTGCGCACTAGTGCGGAAAAGTGATTCTTTGCAGCCTGCAATCAGTGCACAAATGGTCACTTTTCAGGGTATCTGTAGGAAAATAACTATTATGACGAACAGAATATAACAATATAACAATGTATGAATATATTTTATTGGATAAATGTGTAATCTAAATCATGAACATTATCTTACAAATGGAAATTATCTTGACAATTAAAATATAATTGAGTATTTTCAACAGGAATGGACAGTTAATATTACATCAGATAAACCTTCAGCTATCCTCTATAGAAGGCAGTGTCAAAGCAGAGAATCGGCAACGATTCCCGCCAATCTTCCTCCAATGCCATTAAAATGTGGACCTCGCTAAAGCTTTTATTCAGTCGACCTATTGAATTTCTGCGCTGCAGCGTAAAACTGCAGCGAATGGAGTGGAGCAATGAAATTCTATTCTTTTGATAAAATAATGTTTCAGGCATAGTCAGAGTATTATGGTTTACAGTCACGCTACAGTGGAATATCAATTAAAGTTTGGAATCAATTAAATTTACCGAAGTTTTCCGAGCGGAGCGTTTCTCTGGCAAAGTCAATGAGGCGAGCTGAGTAAACTTTTGCTTTGGGAAATTTGGACGTCATTTTTCCCTCTCAGCAATAGCTCCAAATCTCTCCTCGTGTTTTGAACTATGATGAGGTCCACGTTATAATGACAGTGTTTGATTGGCAATGGTATTGCTATCCTTGTCTATCATTCAACAAAGCGGATAGCGCTATCTCTTTCTCGCTTTGCTCTGTTGCCAAATCGTCTTTTAACGAAGTGGAATCGATTATTTATTGATTAACAAGATATTTCATCTCTATACTTATAAAAGGCTAAGCACCGACAGACTGAAATCACACCACAGCCCAAACTACTGAGCCTAAAAACTTGAAATTTTGCACAAATTTTTATGGTAGCCTGAAAACATCCACTAAGAAAGGATTTTCAGAAATTTGCCCCCCTGAGGGAACTGGGGTCCCCCCAAAATTTTGTACTTTTTATCGCTCATAGCAAAGTCATGAGGAACTTTTTTGTTCAGCTACGAAAAAAAAGATCTATGCAGAAAATTTCGATCAGGAGCACAGGGGGGTCCAGGAGAGGGCATTTTTCGAAAATTTTGATGTAAAATCACACTACAGCTCAAACTATTGTCCACAGACTTAAAACTTTGCACAAATATTCTTCAAACATGCTAGACGCGCACTGAGAACGGATTTTGAGATATTTTGCCTCTAAGGGTTTCAAAGGATGAAAAGGATCATATTTGTAAGTTATGAACATGGTAAGGTGAATGCCATATGGAACTGAGAAATTGACACATGATATTCTAACATATGTTATAATCATTGAAAGCTTAAAATAATTTTATCAATCAGCTGATCGAATTTAATTTCCATGAATCGAAAGCGCTAGCTTGCCACGTGTTTGTTCCTTGTTGTATGAGTCTCATACATTCCGATTACAACAGAGAACAGATATTTTCTTTGGTTAGGAGTTTGTTGATAATTCTTTTTTTCAAATTTTATTGCAAAAAAAATCACATTGAAAAATTTCTTAATAGACAACAAGATTACAAAAACAAGATGTCAACATAAACCTTTATTCGTTGTAGCATGGTCAGAAAGACAAACTTGAGTACTAGCCGTGAGTTCATAAATATAACCTATTATTATATTTTTGTGAACAAGAAGTAGGAGTTGATGAGAGATGTGAGTAATATCTTTTATATTGATCTGAATTTGATTCATATTGTAGTAGTCCGGTCACTTCGATCAAAGTTTTTACTTTCCTGCCCTATTACCATAGGTAAGAAAGTATTGCTTTCCAAAAAAATTAAGGTACCTAATTTCATGTTTCTATACGTTTCAAGGTCCCCTGAGTCCAAAAACATGATTTTTGGGTGTTTGGTCTGTGTGTGTGTATGTGTTTATGTGTGGTGTGTGTGTATGTCTGTGAACACGATAACTCCATTCCTAATTAACCGATTGACTTGAATTTTAAACTTGAGGTCCTTATCCATGAGGATCCGACAATAAGAAATCAATAAATCCAATTCAAGAGGGCGAAAAATGGCGGATAATTACTAAAAAACCATGTTTTTCACGTTTTTCTCGAAAACGGCTCTAACGATTTTCTTCAAATTTATACCATGATAGCTATTTATAAGCCCTATCAACTGACATGAGTCTCATTTCTGGGAAAATTTCAGGAGCTCCGTAATATTCTTGAGAAGAATGGCGGATGATGACTAAAAATCCATGTTTTTCACGGTTTTCTCTCGAAAACGGCTCTAACTATTTCCTTCAAATTTATACCATGGATAGCTATTCATAAGCCTATCAACTGCCATAAGTCTCATCTCTGGGAAAATTTCAGGAGCTCCGTAATATTCTTGAGAAAAATGGCGATAATGACTAAAAATCCATGTTTTTCACCGTTTTCTCGAAAACAGCTCTAACGATTTTCTTCAAATTCATATCATGGATAGATTCATAAGCACTATCAACTGGCATGAGTCTCATTTCTGGGAAAATTCCATGAGCTCCGTAATATTCTTGAGAAAAATGGCGGATAATGACTAAAAAACCAGGTTTTTCACGGTTTTCTCGAAAACGGCTTTAACGATTTTCTTCAAATCTAAACCATGGATAGCTAGCTATTCATAAGCCCTATCATATGACATGAGTTTTCTTCCTGGGAAAATTGCAGGAGCTCCATAATATTCTTGAGAAAAATGGCGGATGATTACTAAAAAACCATGTTTTTCACGATTTTCTCAAAAATAACTTGACCGATTTTTTCAAATTCATACCCTGTATAGTTATTTATCAGCTCTATCAACTGGCATGAGTCTCCTTTCTGGGAAACCAATGGGGGGTCCACCCCATCCTTGGGAAATGGACTTAGTAACCTCCTTCTCGTGCATGAGGCAGGTAGGTAGCGCAGTTCATAAAAGAACACATAGGTCGAGATATTCATCTGTAGAACAGCTGTTTTGACGACTTTAAAAAATGACGACTAAAAAAATCATCGAATTTCACAATTCACACAAAGAAAAAGTACTTTGAAAACAATTATATATACACATATACAGAAGTCTGATAGTAGTTTCAAATATGAGCAAGGAAAGTTGTGTGAGTGTACCACACCAGATTTTTTATTTTGTAGCTAATAAATGTCATACGTATGGATTGTCCATAATGTAAGTGATTAAACTAATCAAAATTAATGGCTTACTGGTCCTTCACAGAATTTATAGTATTCCAGTTGATTGAGCCTGTCTTTTTTCAGTGTTGACTATTAATAATAAAGCTTTATTTACAACTAGCTTACCTGGCGACTTTGTACCGCCAAAAGTCAATGTACACTTCACTTTATTTGGTGAATCATGAATTTATCTGACAATCAATATTTCATCCACATCTAAATACGAACTTCCTATGTCTTAGTATTGCAGCATTCATTATTCCCAAAACATATTCTTCTCATCGATTGGTAGTAATATCTAACAGTAAAGTGTTGAATTAAAAAAAAAATAGATAGTATAAATTAGTTTTTCAAAGATGAGTTCAATGTTTTCATAGTTGTTGATTGTCAATAGATGGTCCAGGAAATATGCGATGTACGATGAATCATTACCAGGAATTACATATTCTTTCCATCTTCCATCTTAGGATTTTCAGGATGAAAATAAGCTAAGCTAAATTCAAAAAAATTGTGACTTATTCTGACATTCTTCAGTAATAATAAACGCAATATGAACAACTCTCTTCCATGAGGTGAATAATTTTTCCCAACATTTTCCGGTTACTCAATGATAGGGGAGTGATAATTATATTGTATAGGTCTTCTAAGGAACCATTATCTACAGCTGGTACCAATCACTACACTTCAACTCCAAACTACCGTTGTAATACCAGTAGCCTACACAATTTATCATAGGGTGGCGTGTTTATTACAGCTGGTAACTTTAGATGCTGAATCATATTATCTCAATATGATCTTGAATCATGATCATCTTTCCGTTCTTCGGTAGCCGCTAGGCCGATAATTTCGAAAACATAGGTCTGTAAAATGGATTAATAATAATCATTATTAGCCACCCTATTAAAATTTCTGGTCAGAAACCATCCCCAATATCACACAACATACTCCCAAAGTTTCATGCCGTTATGTAAGTGTTTTTCAAGTCATAGGGAACAAACACACAAACAGACATTTATTTTTATACATATATCTATTATAATTATATATATATATATATATATATATATATATATATATATATATATATGAGATAGAAGATTTCATTCGGCTCAAACAAAAGCCTCTCTAAATGGGGTAGAATGATAAGTTGACAACTTTCAGTTCTGTTGTTTTAACCTTTTTTTTTTAATCACTTTCAAAAGTTTATGTAGTACCTACTCCTTTGTGTTTGAGACACTTCTGGCGCTATCATAGTTTCACAACTATTCTGTTCCACACTCCTATCTCTTGCAGTCGTTAACCATATTTATAATAAAGTAAAGAGTTGGCTTATACACGTATGGGATAGGAAAATTATGTTTGACGTCACCACGTCTGAACTACTGGACTAATTAACTTGAAATTTTGCTTATAGGCTAGATTCTTAATTAACCAAGGATGGTTATAGGCCTATTTTAAGTTCTTTAAAACTTCATTACGTCAAGTTTTCAGATTATCAAGTTTGAAAATAGATCCTTGCGAAGCACGGGTTCCTGCTAGTCTTAATTATGTGAATTCATCATGGAATTATTGAAAAATATAATTTCCTGCTCAATAAAATATTAGTGATTATTAACGAGAATCCTAAACTATTAAACGAGCAACTTCTGTTCATATAGAAGATGTTGATAATTATGTTCATATATTTGTATTTCACCAGATCTCGAAAACGGCTCCAACGATTCTCACGAAATTCAGAACATAGTAGGCTTATAATATAAAGATTCGATTGCACTAGATCTCATGCCTGAGAAAACTTGTTGAAGCACATTAAAAGGATAATTATTATTCATCCTTGGAAAAACTGCTGATAATAATTATTTCGTCGGCTGTTGGTGATGGAAGTGATTGAGCGAGTTCATGTGTGTGACACTATTACTCAGTTGTTGAAATTTTGTAATCATTCAATCAGGTACTTAGTGCCGGTTGCAAAAAAGCCGGCTATTTTCAATCCTGATTATTTCCAGTAGATCCATCTTTTTGGAATGGTCTTCTCTGATTTGATTCACGTGAAGTTAACCAGGATGAAAATTCAACTGGCTTTTGTGCAACTGGGCCTTTGTGAGGGAAATTTTTGCATTCCTCTGGGAATTAATCTCAATTTAATGTGAGTAGGTAGAACATTTCTGTAAGAATGTTATTATAATTTCTTCTTTCGTGATAAATTTCTTATGCTTTTGTACTCCAGAGCGAAGCGCGGTCCCCGATATTGAACTATTAATATGACATCAATAAAGATGTATCAGCTACCTTCTATAGAAGGCATTGACAAGGCAGAGAATCGTTAACGTTTTTCTCCCATCTTTCTCCACTGCCATTATAACGTGGGCCTCACGGGTAATCAGCATACGTTATCTCTCTTCTTATAGATATTTGTGGCAATGGATATTCAACTATTTTGAGCAAGGGTTTCCTAGAAGATGAATTGGGGTATTGTCAGAGCCAAGCATTGTTTTCACTTTTTGTTAAGTGTCAGCGATGAATCAGAACAATTAATTCACTTGTCACGTGTTTACTTTGGAATAGTACCAAATGTAGCGATCTACATTTCTTCTAAAAATATACGTTGAAGCTCACGGTTGTAAGACAGTGGTCTAAATTAGGAGTGGATTTCAATTTTCTGTCTCACTCTTCATTCATACAAATTACATTGTCTCCATTTCATTCTTCTATTCTCCCTCCTTTCCTTTTTTTCTTTCTTCTCACTTATCTTCTCTACGGACCACGCCTCATCACAAGAGCAACAATGTTTTTATAGTCAGCTCCGCGTTATAATAGCAGTGGAGAAAGATAGGAGAACAACGTTGCCGATCCTATATCTATAATTCCTTCTATAGACGGTAGCTTTTGAAGGTTAATCAATATAATATTAACAACTGTTCATTCTCGTTTGAAATAATCGAATATATTTTATAAATTATATTTTTCAATAATTTCATGATGAATTTTCATGATTGAGGTGGGATATTTTGTTAATGAATCATCAATTCTACATTGTTAAAAGACGATCTGGCAACTGAACAAAGCGAGAAAGAGATAGCTCTATCCACTTTGTTGAATGATAGACAAGGATAGCAATACCATTGCTAATCAAACACTCCCATTATAACGTGGACCTCACTGTATAGAATCAAAAATGTAATAGATTGCAAGAGCGGAGTACCTATCTTTAATCACATAATGAATGTATGGAAAATATTTTTAACCCAATTCAGTCCTTAACCAGAGAAGGCTGAACCAATAAGTCATACCTTCACAATAGTATATTTCGCACCTAGGGCCGAAAATGAGACTTTTCCGGCTCAAAATCGGTTTTCAAGTTCGAGGCCGTAGGCCGAGGACTAGAAAAGATTGAGAGTCGGAAAAACATTTTTGCCCGTAGTACGAACGCTATTTTTCGCCACACAGAAAAATAACAATATATATATATAATATATATATATATCAGAATAAGTTTATCAAGCACTTCCGAAAGCAAAACTGGAAGGTCATAGCTCTAGCAAATCTGAGGTAATTTGAATATCAGGAAATTGTCCAAGTATTTTTTTTTTTTATTCTGATCTGTCTAAATATCCTGAAAGATTATGTTCAATTGTGTGGGAGGTGAGTTTATACCTGTTTATTC
The DNA here is from genome assembly GCF_014356525.2 of Nilaparvata lugens. NCBI lineage: Eukaryota > Metazoa > Arthropoda > Insecta > Hemiptera > Delphacidae > Nilaparvata > Nilaparvata lugens. The sequence goes on along the minus strand of NW_024091097.1, from coordinate 14,022 downwards.
TTTCAAATGACAATAAGATGATATTATTAAATGTTCTAATTATTGAATAATGAACTCAAATAATGAGAAGTTCTTTGATCAGCTGTTTTAGCACACTTGAAATTTAGCGGCCGGAAAGGGTACTCTTTCCGGCCTTAGCCGGGAAGAAACCTGTTCTGACGTCAGACGAGAGTCGTCTGCAAACAATGTCTTTCAGATCTACATAGGGACTGGAAAACAGCTGCTTTCTGTGCAGTGTGGCGAAAACAACATTACTATTAATATTGAAGCCAAAATAGAATAGCCTGATATTGCTCTCCTACTGGGTGCTATAATAACGTTAAAAATTATAATTATGATAATTTAGGAATTAAAAGTCTTATTTTGATAGTATTCACCTGAGACTTGCATTTCACATGCGTCTCTTGAATTAATTGCCTTTATTAAGGGCGAAGTTGGTCCACGTCCTCTCTGCCACCTAGATAGTTGAAATGGTCAGAAATCTATACTATCTCAAACCGTTCAAACGCTATTCACATTCATAGATACTGATATTCATTCATCTATCTGTCATCTATACTATAACTAGCCGTCAGTCTCGCTTCGCCCGCCATATCCGTCTAGCAAGGGGGCTCCGCCCCCTGGACCCACGACTGGATCGTCAAAAATGAGATCAGCAGGCTCGCTTCGCTCGCCTGCATTTTTCATTTGAGCATTTTTATCTCATGTTAGGACAATCCAGTCGGGGGTCCAGACTGAACGTCTGGCTAAACGGATATGGCGAGCGAAGGGAGCCTGACGGCTAGTAATATAATATTCCCAGGAATAGCTATGATTGAAGTAGCAGTGCCCAATCAATTTTTCCGCGATAAATGCATTTCAATCTTCAACTTGGTGCCAACCTAACAAAGTCAACTCAAGACAAACTGACAAAATTATAAATTTAGTTACCAGTTACCAGTTAACAACTGTTTCGAAGAGGTACTCTCTCTAGATTATAGTTCTATATTAACATATGGTATGGACTTTTCAATTATAATTAAGTGAATAAGAATAATACATGCTAAAAGACGAACTTTAATTCCTTAAAAACCACCCTTAGAGTTAAAATATTGTCAAAAGATTTCTTAGTGCGCCTCTAAAGGGCCAACTGAACATACCTACCAAATTTGAACGTTTTTGGTCCGGTAGATTTTTAGTTCTGCGAGTGAGTGAGTCAGTCAGTCAATCAGTCAGTGAGTGAGTGCCATTTCGCTTTTATATATTATATAGATATTGAAGCCAAAATAGAATAGCCTGATATTGGTCTCCTACTAGGTGCTATAATAACGTTGAAAGAACTATATTATGATAATTTGAGGAATTAAAAATGCTAATTTTGATAGCATTCACCTGAGACTTGTATCTCACATAATTATTTCTCCTAAATTAATTGCCTTTATTATGGACGAAGTTGGTCCATTTCCTCTCTGGCACACAAACCTAGATAGTTGAAATGATCAGAAATCTATACTCAACCGTTCAAACGCTATCCTCATTCATAGATACTGATATTCATTCATCTATCTGTCATCTATACTATAATAAAGGAAAAAACTGGCTTATACACGTACTGGATAGGGAAATCATGTTTGACGCATCATCACGTCTCAACTACTGGACTGATTAACTTGAAATTTTGCAGTTTACATTTTTATTAACCGAGGATGATTGAAGGTCTTGATCAAGATTTCATTACGTCAAGTTTTCAGTCCGTCAAGTCTTTGAGACCCTTGTGAAGCACGGGTTACCTGCCAGTCTCAATATACACATAGACAGGTTCTAATTAATCATAGACATATCAATGATTAGGTCTAGGAATCAATGAAAATTCAATGTATATTATTGTGGTATGATAAAAAGAATCATCATGACAAGGAGTGGGTGACAAGAGATTATCTATATAATATAAAGCGAAATGGCACTCACTCACTCACTGACTGATTGCTGACTGACCGACTCACTCACTCGCAGAACTAAAAATCTACCGGACCAAAAACGTTCGAATTTTGTAGGTATGTTCAGTTGGCCCTTTAGAGGCGCACTAAGAAATCTGTTGGCAAATTTTAACTCTAAGTGTGGTTTTTAAGGGTTTGAAGTTCGTCTTTTAGCTTGTATATTCTTCTTATTCTCTTTACTATAATTGAAAGATGTCCATACCATATTATGTTAATATAGAACTATAATCTAGAGAGAGTACCTCTTCGAAACAGTAGTTAACTGTAACTGGTAACTAAATTATAATTTTGTCAGTTGGCATTAAGTTGAGTCGACTTTGTTAGGTTGGCACCAAGTTGAAGATTGAAATGCATTTATCGCGGAAAAATTGATTGGGCACTGCTACTTCAATCAGAGCTATTCCTGAGAATATTATATTACTGGCCGTCAGCCTCGCTTCGCTCGCCATATCCGTTTAGCCAGACGTTTAGTCTGGACCCTCGACTAGATCGTCCTAACATATGATCGTCCTATATATATAAATAGGTATAGATATAATATGATCGCCCTATTATATATATAAAGAATCAATCAATAAAGAATCAATCCTACAAATGAAAAATGCAGGCGAGCGAAGCGAACCTGCTGATCTCATTCTTGGACGATCCAGTCTGGAGTTGGCTAGACGGATAAGGCGAGCTAAGCGAGCCTGACTGCTAGTTTATATATATTTACCAGCGGTTAACCAGTGCTCCGCAAGAGTCTATTCTAAAATTTGACAAACTGAAAAATTGACGTATTAAAATCTTGAAGAATTGGAAATAGTCCTATAAGCATCCTCGGTTCATTGGGAATCTATATGCAGAATTTCAAGTTAATCAGTGCAGTAGTTCAGACATGGTGTTGCGTCAAACATACTTAAGCCAGTTCTTTCCTTTAGTTTGGTAAACGGAATGACGCAAGATATCAACTGAGTGGGTAGATGGATTCACGGTTTTGATTAGGTTCTGACAAGTCGCACATTTTCTGACAAGTTGCATCGACGACCACAGAGTCGCTTTTGAACTCGACAGGGTCGGACACAACAGAACGATATTGACATTCCTGTTTCATTCCTGTTTCATTCCATTAAGACATTCCTAATTCCATTTTTGTCTCTGTTACAATGTCACCAGTGGTTTAACACGATACAATTTTGTATCCTTTCTTGTCGTTTAGTATTCACTCGCTATCAAGATATCAACTTGCTATTTTAGCAGAATCTGTTTCAATTTGGTTCATTAGATCATTGTAGACTATGATGACAGAACGATACTTTTTAAGACATTCCTGATTCCATTTTCGTCTCTGTTGTTACAATGTGACCAGTCGTTTTACACGTTGCTGGGGAGGACATTTTTGAGACAGGATTTATTTTCTGCATATCATATGTCACATTTACAACCGTGTATGTCATCAGAATTTTGTATCCTTTCTTGTCGTGTGGTATTCACTCGCTATCAGGATACCGTACGGTACTACCAACTTGCTATTTTAGCAGAATCTGTTTCAATTTGGTTCATTAGATCATTGTAGACTGTGGTCAGGTCCGAGTTATAAAGGCAGTGTTTGATTAGCGATAGTATTACTATCCTTGTCTATTATTCAACAAAGCGGATAGCGCTATCTCTTTCTCGCTTCGCTCTGTTGGAAGATCGTCTTTCGATAATGCAGAATTAACTTGCTGTGAATAACAAATAGTGAGTAGGTTTTTGATTTTGTATTAGATTTTTTTAAATAAGTGCAATATTTCTAAAGTTTTTAATCTATTGTGATACTTTCTGTGATTCATTTAGAGTATAAAATCAACCTTCAAAATTCAAAATTTTAAATCATCATTCCTGGACCGAAAATCTAGTTACGAAGCAGTGTGTAATTACATAACCTTATCTTTTGGACAACATTAACATTTTATCAAAATTTTTGGAGAGAAATAGTACAGGCTCAGCCTAGTTTTTCCTCCAATGTCATAATTGTATTATGATTATAGTATTTTATACAATAAATATACAAAACATACAATAGTTAATTAACAAAATATCTCATCTTAATCATCGAAGTCTGTTATGAGATCATCGAGAAATATAATTTCTTGCTCAATGAAATCAAAATTATTATTTCAAACGAGAATGAACCGTTAATATTACATCAATAAATCTGTATCTGCTTCAATAGAAGGCGGATTAACAAGACGGAGGATCGGCACCGTTGTTCAAATCAAATCAAATCAAATCATTTATTTGCCATACAATAAATACATATTCAAAACATAATAAAAGAAAATACATAATTTTATAATCAAAAGTATAAAATAATTAAAATAAAAATTAAGCATAAATAATACCAAAATCATAATTAGATTCTCAATGGTAATCCGGCATCACCAGCAAAAGGAATCAAGCCTTGCTCGCTGGTGAGAGTAAGAGAGTGTTCTCTTATCTTTCTCTACTCCCATAATAACGTTGAGCTGGTGATCTATATATTAGTCTGAAGAGGACATTGACAAACCAGATGATCGGCAACGTTGTTCTCCTATCTTTCTCCACTGCCATTATAACGTGGACTTCATTATAGATGCTTATGTGCCAATCAATAGAATCTATTCCGATTCATATGAGTATTCAAATTTATTACATTTAGGTTCTAACCTTCCCTTAATAAGATATTGACTAGTGCTATTGTATAATGGTTAATTTATTATTGTTATGTTAATAGAAGTTTTCTACCTTTTTGAAAATTCAAATATGCATTTCCACGTATTAAGCATTTTCCACGCATTATGCATTTCTACATATTAAGAATCATTATTCACTCAACTTTTCTGCTCCAAAGTGGTATTTGAATGAAATATATAAAAATTCGTTCTCCATTCTCGCTCCATTACATGATTAAAGTGCGATTTGAAATGCCAGTGTCTTATGATAATCTTGACCGACTTCTGTATAGTGTGTAACTTAATTCAAATGGCATTCCACGTATAGAAGCTGTTCACTTATCTACTAGTTACAAATAATGTTAGCAGAAGTACTCTTGTCATGCTATTGTCTATTACATATAGAGGTCCACGTTATAATGGCGATGAAGGAAGATAGAAGAACAACGTTGCCGATCCTCTGCCTTGTCAATGTCCTCTATAGACGGTAGCTGATACAGGTTTATTGATGTAATATCCTATACTATTAAACGAGCAACTTCTGTTTATATGTTTATATTTTCAGATGTTTAGATATTTATATTTCACCGGATCTCGAAAACGGTTCAAAGATTCTCACGAAATCTAGAACATAGTAGGTTTATAATATAAAGATTAGATTGCACTAGGTCTCATTCCTGGGAAAACTCGCGGAAGGACATCAAAAGGATAATATTATTCATCCTTGGAAAAACTGCTGATAATAATTATTTCGTCGTCTTTTGGTGATGGAAGTGAGTGAGCGAGTTCATGTTGTGGGGACTGTGTCAAAATTATGACTCAGCTGTTGATCTTTCGTAATCATTCAATCAGGTACTTAGTGCCGGTTGCAAAAAGCCGTGTTATTTTCATCCTGATTAGTTCCAGTAGATTCATCTTTTTGGAATGATCTTCTCTGATTTGGTTCACGTGGAGTTAATCGGGATGAAAATTCAACTGGCTTTTGTGCAACTGGGCCTTTGTGAGGGAAATTTTGCATTCCTCTGGGATTTAATTCCGATTTACTGTGATTAGATAGAACATTCCTGTATTAATGTTATTATAATTACTTCTATCGTAATAAATTTTTTATGCTCTTGTACTCCAGAGCGAAGCTCGGTTCCCGATATTTAACCGTTTTTAAAATAATCAATTTGATTTCATTAAGCAAGAAATTATACTTTTCAATAATCTCATAATTAAGAATAAATATACTGTCAATTGAATTATCATTCTACATTGTTAAAAGACGATCTAGCAACAGAGCAAAGCGAGAAAGAGATAGCGCTATTCTTTGTTGAATGATAGACAAGGGTAGCAATTTCCTTGCAAATCAAACACTGCCATGATAACGTAGACCTCAATATAGAAAATGGGATTTATTCATTTCATTGACAATACAAAAAATTATCACAATATTATAATATGATTGGGAGAAGACAACATGCATACCCCAAAACTGTCTTTCTCCCAAATTTTGAAGAACGAGGGCCAGTTTTTTGAGCTCGGGATTTAGCTAAGTTCTAGACTTCAAACAGCTGGAGTCAGAAAATTTGCTTTTCCTACAGTTACGTTGAAAAGTGGCCATTGCTGCACTGATTACAGAATGCAAAGAATCACTTTTCCGCTCTAGTACGGAAAAAATTTTTCTGCACTCCAGATTTGCAACATGGCAACACAAAATACTTAGTAGGTTATATGGAGCAACAGTGCAGCAAAATCAAATGAAGTTGGTAACAGTGACTGCTGTGGCTGCTATAGTGAGCAGACGTGCAACCAAGCACAACGCGCTAATTATTATTCATTATATATTATAACTAAGGACAATGAGGACTTTAGAATTTTAGGATTGAGGTTTTTATCAATAATAAAATTACACAGAAAAACATTTGATGGATTTCAGGCAATTTACCCATAATTACCCACTTTTTATATTCAATGGTAACTGTAGGAAAAACTTAATGTGAAATACGTGCGCAAAGTTCCTCTGCTGCACTCAAGAAACCATTCCTAAACGTTTCTTTCGGTGCAGCAAACTGTCACTTTGCGCACTAGTTGCACAAATAACTATTCCGAAACGGGACGTAGTCGAAGTCCACGTTTGAATAAAATTTTGAAAAACTAGGACATTGAACACAAAATAAAATACAGAGAAAATAGTGTACAGTTTTAGCTATTTTTAGTTATTTAGGAATGTTTTATTTCGTCAAGGAAAAACGTTTCCAATAATTATAGAAATGAGAAAATAAATATTATCATAAAAACTGCGACTACGCCCAATAGTCCAGTCACTATATACATTGGTGCATGCAATTTATATTGTAGTTCTGATTTTTAATATATTATTTGGGTACATAAGAGAAGTCCAGAACCAATTCCTTCATGCAAAATTCCCTTGATCCTTGAGGTGTCCTTAAGCGCGCCTCTCCATTAGGAAATACGGAAATGAAGTGCATCTAACGGGTGATTCTCATAGAACATAATCTTATGCACTTATGCGAAATATCATTATGCATTGTGCGAAATATCAATGTGACGACAATGTAGTTGGTGATAATGGTTGAAGCTGAAAATTAGGTATTTTTCACAATACAAAGAGCATTGTTGTCAGGTGTACCTGGAAATCTATATGAGATAGAGCGCTCCACCTGATCTCAAATTGTAGAGCACAAAAATACGCTAAGAGGGATATTGAATTATACATCTGAATGGTAACAATCGGAAGATATTGTTGATCAAACACTAAAATTTATCAAAATTGAATTTTTCTTCAAATTCTACTCATTTTTGAAAATATCATAACTCAGTACTCATTTGAGAAAAAAAGTTTCGAATGATCTCATTTTTATTCAGACTTTCATAATCTAGAAAAAAGGCAAGAGCAAATTTTTCTGTCCGATTACGAGATTTGGCAGAAATAGCTGAAAACTGGAAAATGAACCGAAAATACGAGGTTTTTGCGCCACCCTGTATCTAGCACAAGGAAATTTGTTCTGGACTTCTCTTATGTACCCAAATAATATATTGAAAAATCATAACTACAATATAAATTGCAAGAACACGCCCTGTTTTATGTATATATTGACTGGACTACAAGGAAAGTCAAATTTTTGACTCCAGCTGTTCAAAGTTTTGAACTTAGCTAAATCCTGAGCTCGGAAACCTGCCCTAAAGGTTTTGAAAGAAGAATAAGGTTTTGATTTCACTTGAAAAAGTCCGATTTTCACTTCAAAATTAATAAAAAATGAATGAATAAGTAATAAAATGATCCACTCACCCAAGCATATCTGTAGATACATCAACAGCCAAATAATGCGTCGTGGAAGGGACTTCATTTTCTAGAGACAATCACACGAACACACAACGAACACAAAAAACACAACACACAAACACTCAGGGAAAACTGTTAGTGACGTCAATCATTTTCAAAAATTTCTCTTGCGTTCAAACACCTCCCAATTATTTCCTGCTCCACAATATTCTAGCGTGTTTATCTCAGTGTAGAATCTGGAAAAAAAACAAAATATTGTCACCTAAACGTGTGGGGAATCTGGGCTTTTCAATACACGCACTTCGAGGAAACTGTTCTTCCAACAATAGAATTTCCCACACTAAAGGGAAACTCGATTGACGGTTTCCACGAAAATTCTAGTCTCTCAACCTTTTATGAATGCTCCCCAAATTGAGCAATAATTATTGATATTGTAACTGAGTATGTTTCTATTATCTGAAACTCCATGTTAATTGAATTGTCGATTTAAATTTGTTTTCCCTGAATTTTACTAGTTTGAAAGTCATTAGTGGGATATGATTCGTGAAGTGGTATATGTGCAATCTGTATTCTGTTCATTCTGGATGAGTATTATCTAAATAGACAATATTAAATAGACAATATTTATTTATTTATACATTGACACATAGCATACAATATAATTCTCAGCTATGAATGATAAAAAATATAGTTTCATCTATATACTATGAAAAAGGAAATAACTGGCTCATACACGTACGGGATAGGAAAATTATGTTTGACGCATCATCACGTCTCAACTACTTGACTGATTAACTTGATATTTTGCTTGTACATTCTTAATCAACCGAGGCCTATTTTCAATTCTTCAAGATTTCATGACGTCAAGTTTTGGAATAGACCATTGTGGTGCACTGGTTTCCTGCTAGTATCAAACTATTAGGAATCTGGAGATCATAAACTTTCAAACTCTTAAAAGTCTTATAGAAACGGGCTTCATGAGAGTTTGATTAATTTATTTATCAAAGCCCCTCATTTGATATCTTGTTACAAAAAGTTACAAAGGAAGTTTATGGAAAGGGGGAAGTGTATCTACCAAGTAGCTTTTAGTAAAACTGAGGCCTGAATACAGATACTCGGTTTAAACGGAGAAATATCAGCTGTTCGTTGGAACCCCGTTGGTAGGAAACTCATTAAGATGAATGCAGAAATATCTACAAGTAAACGTGGTTTACTGTTAAACGCAGTGTTAGCATAATATGACCCTTGGACTACTACAGAATTGATAACAAGCTAAAAATATTTAGCGCGTTTATTACGCTTGTGTAGTTGGGACCTATATATAAAATTCATACAATAATACATCATCAAAATGATAGGGAGAGAAAAAATAAGGTAAACTTTTGCTTTTTGTGTAGTTGAAAAGTTGATATTGTGGTGATTATTCATATTGAATGAAAAAGACTAAGAAATTGTCAAAAAACCACTGATTTATTGATAATTAGAAAGACCGGTTTCGGTTATTACACCATTGTCAATATCTGATAAACTTATATAAATAGTGAATATTTATCAGTTTATCAGAGATTGACAATGGTGTAATAACCGAAACCGGTCTTTCTAATTACCAATAAATCAGTGGTTTTTTGACAATTTCTTAGTTTTTTTCATTCAGTAAAATTTTGCTATTGAAAAGGATAATGCCATGGTTTATTCATTGTATCTAATTATTATTTTTGGGAGATTTGGTTACTCAAGATTATTTAATCTTGTCAACTTGAACTAGATCATAGAATTATTTTGTGAGTTTGTTCCATGTTTTCACGAAAGTTTTATCATCAATCTATTTGAATTTGGAAATGTTTGTTTTATTTTGATAAAGGAACAGTTTTTGGCTTAAAGCCTGTTGTTCCTTCCCCAATCATTCATAATAGAGAATGATATAGTTTGTATCAATGTATAAATAAATGTATTCTGATTTGTAGATTCAGATTGGTGATTTGGTGTGAAAATTGAAATGGATGTAACCTTCATGATATTTGGACAATTGGATACAAAATTAGGACATTGAAAACGTTTTGGGCAATAGCCTGTTTTTTGTTATTTTTCTTTTCCGACAATTGTTTAGTTTGCTCTATCCAATAAATAAAAAGATGCTGTATATTTTTGATGGAGAATTATGTTTTCGGAATCCTATAGTGAGGTCGACGTTATAATAACAGTAGATTGATTGATTGATTGATTGATTGATTGATTGATTGAGTACTTTATTTATGTAGATTACAATATATACTGGCTTATACACTTATATACAATAGCTTACAATACAGAAAAATTATAGATGAATTTACATAATATAGACTAAGAAAATAATTATTGAACTGTATATGATATGAAAAAGCAATTTGTAATATAATAACTATAGATAATAATCATATTGTTATGCATCTACATAAATTGGCGGAGCTTTGGACATATCAATGTCCATTCTTCGGAAAGAATATTAAAAATATCCTCCCCACTAACTCTCTACCAAAAAAGATAGTGGAGAAAGATAGGAGAATCTGTCTTGTAAATGCCTTCTAGAGACGGTAGCTGATACAGGTTTATTGATGTAATATTAACTGTTCATTCTCGTTTAAAAAACCCATTTATATTTTATAGAGCAAGGAATTATATTTTTCAATAATGAATTTTCATAATTGAGATGAAATATTTTGTCAATTAATTTTCAATTCTACATTATTGAAAGACGATCTGACAACAGAGCAAAACGAGAAAGAGATAGCGCTATCCGCTTAGTTAAATGATAGACAAGAATAGAAATATCATTGCTAATCAAACACTGCTATTATAACGTGGATTTCACTATAGATTGACCACGCTGTATATTTTCGATGGAAAATTATGTTTCTCGGGATCCCAGATTCCAAATGAATTTATTTATTGAATCTAGTGTTGAAGTATAAATAACAACAAGAGCCTATCACATTCTACCGAAATTGTTCACATTCTATCCGAAATTGTTTCGCGGATAAAAAGATAACAAACTTTCAGGGAAGGTAAGGGAAATGAAGAAGTTTTGGGCAATATCTTGTTTTTTCTTCACCGACTATTGTATTTTTTACTCTATCCAATAAATTGGATTTATAATTTATTGTAATGACTTCCTGCTTGTAATAATTATGATTCAATCTACCATTGACATTTGTAATGCAATTGATATTTTGACTTTTGACTTTAAATAAATAGATAAATATATCGATCATGGTGTATACTTTTGATAGAGGTTTATGTTTTTCGGGGCCTATATCTATATGCTTGATTGTGAAGAATAATGCCATGGTTTGAATACTAATAATGAATTATTATTTTTGAGAGATGTGGGTACTCCAGATTTTTAAATTTGTGTAAATTTGAACTAGATTGATCATGCTGTTTAATATTTTCGATAGAGGATGATGTTTTATGGAATCCTATATTCCAAATATTGTTGAATTTATTGAATAAAGTATAAATAATAAAGAGAGACAATCACATTCTATACCCGAGAGTGTTTCGCAGTTAGGGAAGGTACACACACAAGACAGTGGTGGGTCTACACCAGTTTCCAAGACAAGCAGCTTAGCTGGGAACGTGCAACCGCGGGCAGACGAGAACTTCTACTGCATCGCATCGCAGCCGCCTATTCGAAAGTCAAGCTACATCGGCGCCAAGCCCACGCATGCGCACAGGACACTCATCCAGATGATACGCAAGTTTCCGCCACTTTGATACTGTATCAAAGCGCCGTTGCTTCGGAAGAAGTAGCCTACGTATTCAATATAGTGGAACGTCGATAATTCGGATTAATGCAGCCATTGATACTGTTCAATTTGATATTATGATATAACTGTTCAATTCATACTAGTAGTTCTGTGAACAGTAGACCTCACGCAGTTTTCTCATTCACAAGTATCTGGTGTCACCGGTTCACCAGACATCTGTGTAATGCATGCAATGAATAATCCACTTGTCAGCTGATTGATTATGAATAGCCTAATCCTATAGTCTGATTAATCCTATCTTCAGAGTAGATGATATACTAATAGTCCAGTCGATATAGACATAAAAAAGGGGGTGTGCTTGCAATTTATATTGTAGTTCAGATTTTTTAATATATTATTTGGGTACATAAGAGAAGTCAAGAACCGATTTCTTCATGCAAAATTCCCTTGTTCTAGATACAGGGTGGCCCAAAAACCTCCTATTTTCGGCTCATTTTCCAGTTTTCAGCTGTTTCTGCCAAATCTCGTAATCGGACAGAAAAATTTACTCTTGCCTTTTTTCTAGAATATAAAATTCTGAATAAAATGAAATCATTCGGAGCTCTCTATCGCCAATGAGTACTGAGTTATGATTTTTCAAAAATGAGTAAAATTTGGAGAGAAAATCAATTTTTGATGAATTTTACATTTTGATCAACAATATCTTCCGATTATTACCATTTAGATGTATAATTCAGAATCCCTCTGGGCGTATTTTTGTGCTCTACAATCTAAGATCAGGTAGAGCGATCTATCTCATATAGATTTCCATGTACACCTGTTCAGTAACATTTTCACCTAAAATTGAAAATAAGTTCGAAAAAATAAGCTCGAGAAAATGTTATTATCCAATTGCAAACTATTGGCAACTGTTGATTCTATTAATGAATCACTATGAAGAGATAGCAGACTTCGTATGTCTCCAGCGTTATTGTCCTGCCACCATCTGGCTCAGATCTTTGTTTATAAGTAGACTTGTGATGCGAGTGAACACTAGCGTCAGGTGATCAATTCTCATAACGGCAAGGAAAGTTGTGGGAGTGCGCCAAAACAGATTTTTGATCTAACTAGTAGTTCTGTGAACAGTAGACCTCACGCAGTATTCTCATCCACAAGTACCTGATGTCACTTGTTTTAAATGTAAACAAACTCAGTTCACGTTTGAATTTGTATTCCATATGATATAATTCATCCAGTTCCGTGATAATCTTTCTATCTGATAAAAATGAATTTTTTACAATCAAAAATGTTATAATTTCTCCAGCATTATTCAGCTCATTTGTTTATTTTTAATCACCTATTAAATTAGGTTTTTGGAAGGTGAGAATATCGATACTGATGGGCACGCATAATAATACCATGACTGCAAAACAAAATATTGAAACCAAAAACCTTAAAGCTGCGACTAGACCAAAGTTATTAACAAAATGTTAATAACTCAATCCTTATAGATTATATTAGATTGAACATAACTCATCATACACATGATGAAGATGTGTGTTTGTCAACTTCCGTTCAATCTAATAGAATCTATAAGCATTAAGTTATAAACATTATGTTAATAACTTTCGTGTGAACCCAACTTAAAGATGCATACCTCTTCAATGTCTTTGATTGAAACTATAGACCTTATACAAATACAGTAATAGACTGGCTTCTCCACACATCTGTGTAATCACTTGTCAGCTGATTTATAATGAATCATTCTATAGTCTGATTTTTACTTTCCTTGCCCTATTACCATAGGTAAGGAAAGAATTGCTTTCCGAAAAAATCTGGTGTGGCGCACTCAAACAACTTTCCTTGCCGTTATGAAAATTGATCACCTGACGCTAGTGTTCACGCGCATCTCAAGTCTACTATTCAAAGATCTGAGCTAGCTGGTTTCAGCACAATAACGCTGGAGACACACGAGGTCTGCTATCTCTTCATAGTGAATGATTAATTAGAATCAACAGTTTGCAATTGAATAATCACATTTTCTCGAATTTCGAGCTTATTTTCGATTTTGGGTGAAAATATATTAAACATTAAGGGTTGAGATTTTCATGCCCAATCTTTTCCACTCGAGCTTTTTGTTGAAATTGTATCTAAAGCCTGATAATTGAAAATCTAGAATCAAACTTTGCATAGATGAGGCGAAGCTCCTGCATTTTTACAGATAAGGGACTTGTGGCAGTTGATAGAGCTTATCAATGACAATTAAAAGTATGAATTTGATCAAAATCGTTATCGAGCTGTTATCGAGAAAATCTCGAAAAACCCTGTATTTGACATAATTTTCGTCATTTCATCCGCCA
>NW_024091096.1:0-21580 GCF_014356525.2 Nilaparvata lugens | reverse complement strand
TCCAATTTGAAGCGGGCCCTCTTCAAAAGAAATCTCTTTAATCATTCCGAAATTCAGCAAAATGTATAACTAAGATTTGTGGCAAGAGTCTTTAAAACTGTGGCAAGAGTCAGGACAAAACAATATGGGCGTGTCCACCTTTTAAGTAGACACTAAAGACGGACCGAGTATAATAATCTTGAATACTTCAATCACTTTATTGAGTCCCTGGTTATTTTCTTGGCAAACTCTAACAAGGGAAAACGTTTAAAAGACATCATAGTTTTAATTGGTCCTATGTTACTCTGCTGTTGTAAAATATGAAGTACGTTGATCATAACAGTAAAGGATGAAACTTTTTTTTACTCTGCTGAATGTATTGAAATCTAACTATCATTACTATAGAGTTGAGAGTGCAACATATTTTTAACAATCTAAAGCAATTCAGTAGGCAATACTATTCTACATCGGCTACGATTCAAAGATAAAAATGATTGAAATTGCATTATTAGATCAACTAGAGAGCTATAAGACACAAGCGCGATTTTGCATTCCACAATCATGAGAAAAACACTTTTCATTATAATATTCTAGTAGGAAACCTCTACGACAGAACGCTAGTCAAAACAAAACTATGATCGAGTGCCAGGCTATTATTCTACAATAATAATTCTGTATTTCGCTTCTCACTAGAGTATTGTCATTTTCTCACTGCCTACAACTTCAACTAGATAAATTGACTCGACAGCGATCATGGTTATTATTTCTCTCAAACTCAAAGTACGTGACATTTTCTCTAAACACTGGGAGAATAATTCTCAAGGCATGATTTATTAATATGAAAATTCAGCTGGAACAACTATCTTAGCATTGGACTGCTACTGCTTGACTTCTGATTATCAACATTATTGAATTTACCAATACACTAACACATTAATAGACTACTATTACACTATTACTGATTCCCAAGTTCACTGACATTTCTAACCTTACTGGAGCCTCACATAATTATTTCTCAACAATAAACTTCATATCCAACTAGTTTCAATTACTCTACTAGATCTCAAAACATCCCAACTTATTCACATGGAAAACTTGATTGCAATTTTACTATTCATCATTAAAAAAAATTTATCATTTCATTAAAGATTTTCCTATTTTTTTTTATTTATTAATACCTTTGGACTACTTAACTCAAAAGGGTCCTACTACTGTTAATTACCTCAATTTAATTTTCCCCAACAAAAATTCTATTTCCTTTTTGACACGAATTTTCCTACATATTTCTACTTTCATCTCCCCAATTAACTTTTTAATCAACCTTTCAACTCTCAACTACAGAATAATTTAAACTCATGTTTAACTCAAGAGATTTTCCCTTATCATTTCAAATTCAACTGGAAGAATTTCACTGTTAATTCTATTTTAATTTAACCCGTTCATTAGTGTTCCAATATTTATTTCTACTTTCACTGATAACCATTTTAACATTACCTAGGTTCTCGAAAAAGTTTCTCTGTTATTTTATTTGTATTTCTTAACTAAATCACTTTAAATATTAATTGTCTGAAACCTTCAATTTTCTTTACCATACCAAATTTCTAAGCAACTTTAAACTAAATAATACCCCCTTTTTTTACTAATTATTACTTGTGTTTTTTGCGGCTGACTTTCCTACCAAACATTAACGAACCTTTTGACTGGGCTTCCCTAAACTGCATTACGCTGATTGTTTTCCTTACAATCACTACGAAGACTCACTAAATATTCTAGATTTCGGTTTACGTTATTCTACTGACGAGCCCCATAACTCTCGAATGAACCAGACCGTTTACTAGATACAAAAAAAAATCTCAGCTCACACCATCTTCGGTGCCTTTCGCTAAAATTATACAATTCCACCGTACAAATTTGCAAGGTTAGTCACAGCTAAATTCCTTGATTTGTTACATGGACAACTTTCGGGCAGTGCTCCGTTCTCTCTGGACACGGACCTACACTCGCGCCGATTACCTAAATTCAACAACAACACACACAGGCAGGACATCCCATTGTCCTCCTCTAAATCTTGAGTCTCAACTAAACAAAAATAATTCCCCACAGCCTACAGGAAACGTCACCAACACAACGGATCTTTACACTATCACTACGCATGCCTACCGCAAAAATCACACCAAAAAAAAAATATATTTCCAATAATAAAACTGATTCACCTTTTCGAGAATAAACATTACTGATAAAGGGACTTAACAACCTCATCTGAATCAACTTATTTTCATACAAATTCCCAAGGATTTGATTATCGTTTCAACTTTAATCTACAATATCTAATTATTTAGTTTAAACATCTCAAGGCCAAAACTACTCATCAACTTTTCAAAACTACATATCAACAATAACTAATAAAACAGTTTCCTATTTATTCTCTGATGACCTTCGATCCACCTAAACTTATCAAAAAAATTTCCTATTTCCCTCAAACATTCTCCCATAATAATTTCCGAATTTTCCTAATTTACTTGGGTTGACCTTTAAAATCTCAATATTCCCTTTCACTACTACTATAATGATATTCAACTACCAGACGAGAGACCAGAATACGTACGTTGACATTACAATAATTTCTATCATCATTCACGGAATTACAGAATACAAAAATTTTTTCAGCACTTAGAATCAGTTGTTTTTCACCTATGCTAGTTTCTTCTACCAATTTTTATTCTACCGTTAAACCTTCAATATCAATGATCAATTTCAATATGAAGTTTCAGAATACTTTCAACTTAAGCATCAATGATACCTAACTTTATCTTTAAGCACTTCAAAAGATTATCATTTTAATGTTTTAACATAACTGAATAACTTTCCTGTTTCATCTACAATTACTTAAACTTCAGAAAAATTGGAGTAGCAACAATAAATTATTCATTCAACTCCAAACCCAAAATATTGACAGTGAACACGTTCACAGAATGAATTATTACGTATAGACTCAGAAAAATTGATCTAGTATTATTAGAGTAAGTTATGAAAAATTTAATTTTTTAGAAAATTTGAATTCCAGAGATTTAAATATCTCTAGACAGCAGAGTCGGCGCAGTTGTGTGCCTAAGAAGATAATTTTGAATAAAATTTAGAATTTAGAAATAGGCCGACACATCTAGAAAATACCTGAGTCTATACCTAATTCATGCAGGTGAACGGGCTAGAGTCAAGAAAACTTCAATTAATCTTGCCATGCCTGATTTAATAGGTTTATACTATAGAAAATCACTACAATTTGAAATAATAGAAAAATACAAACAGCTTCAATAAACATTGGCAACTAAAATCGAACAACAGAAACAACAATTTCATGTTACTTTGGTGACATTCTTCATCTGATTCGGGGGCGCATTACTATCCCCGATTAGATAGCAATACGTCACAAAACCAAACAATATCAGTCATCAAATAACAAGTTCATTTCAACATGGAATTACTCAAGAAAGAAAAGCCCGTTGAACCCAAGTTTCGTCGATAGTAACCCATATAACCCATTTCATAATAATTTTGAATCCCCACTTTTGATTGACATTCTCGAATGAACCTTTGTTTCACTACACTGCACTTTCGTTGGTCTGTACGTTGCTTTATCTTCGGGGTTACAGTACCTTGTTTTTGGCGGTGAGCTTTTACCGGTTGAATTTGGCTTGACGGCGACGTCCTCTTACGTCCCTAGACCTGTCGTCTGAACGGGTGTCTTGAAGCGGTGCTACATAAAGTTGCGGAACCAAAGGGGTGGTAGTACAAGAAGTTGGTTTGGGAACACACATGAACCGCTGTAAATAAATGTATTACAGCATTAATTTCTAACTCTTCCTACAATTCATCAAAAGCTAAAACAGGAGTTTATTCTGTTATTTAATTTAGATTTTATCTTGACGTTCTGATTTCCTTCTCAAAATTTAACAGATTTAAAACAAATTTACTTGCCAGAGTGTCATTAATCTACAATGCAACTTTATGAAAACACTCGTAATAAATTAATATAATGCTTTTAGAAAAATGAATACTTCATTAATTATGATGTTAACTTTTATGATATTTTTCGTTTGGTTTGCAAAATCAAATATAATTTTTCATATAGTAGCTCGGCTAGTATTGTTGGAAACTTGTGCGCTAGCCAACATTTATTTTATTTATTATTTATGAACTTTAGGACGCAATCCAAGTGTAAATAACGGGCATTTGCCCAAAACTGCTCAGAACCTTAATTAAAAATGAACATTCCAGAGTTTATGATTTGATTTACCTTTAATTAAATAAAATTAGTAGACACATAGAAAATAATTTAAATTGTATTAAAATTTGAACATTCATTAATATTAATTTCCTGGAAAAGAAAAACTTTCTTCTTCGTCTATTAAGATTTCTATCATAAAAAATTTACTAAATCATTCGACAGCCTTAATGACATAAGAAAACAGAGTCTGAAAAATATAAATTAAAAAATGTCATAAACTCAATATGAACATAATCTTAAAAGTTTCATTTCAATTTAAAGGCTATCTTCCTGACTTTCAGCAATACTCTACGATAATATATCTCCAGAAACAATAACTCAAATGTAACGTAACTGAAATCTTTCTATACTTCTTTAGAAAAAAATTTATAAGTATCTTCCATCACTAATAAAATAAAAAGGATTATTCTCAATCAATATATTAACTTGAAAAATAACAGGCTTTGTTGATAAAATCTTTTGATTGAACATGGCCGTTCATAATAGAGAGAGAAAATAATTTATTTCGCTAACTCACTTACAATAATGGCTCTAGTCTATTGCGTATTAAATTTACTATTATAACTTGGGAAAAGGCCTGAATTAAAGACAGTGCCCGGCACAATGGCAAATGAGAACTGAGGGTGTGGTTTCTATCATATAGTAGGCTATAGCTTTCAACGATAGGTGATTCAGTCTTGCACTCATTTTGGGATTGGTTCGTGTATCGAAGAAGATAAGGGAAAGATAAGATTGAAGATTTCTCATCAGTGAGAAAATACCTAACTTCAAGTATCATAGATGTAGTTTTCAACTCCACTTGGAATGAACCTTGTTTACTAAATAAGGAATATGTTAGGACTAGCTTCTAAATTTGATTTTCATATATTTTCCGAAAAACAATCGATGCATTTTATTGACAAGTATAGTGGAGGAAAATCCTACTGAATTAAAATAGTCAGAGAACGATAGGCCTTTGGATCCATAGCTTCGAGAAAAACCAAAATATGTTAAAATCATTTCCATAGATATTCTAGCCGCGATATTTGAACCCCAATATGAATCGCACTTATCAGAGCAAGGGATGAACTATTCTACTTATTAAATAAGTAGGTTATCTTATTGATTGATTTTCTTGTTGTGAAGTTTTCTAAATTAATTTTTTTCTTTGAATTGGACAGAAGGATCTAACAATAAATCTTGAACATCACATTTTTCAAGAGGAATATTGGAGTAGTTATCCAATTAACATTATCCCTTCCGCTACTCACACACTAGCGTAGGAGGTAGAATGTAGGCTTTATCCTCAGCAAGATTGTTTTCAAATTCAAACACAAGTTTGGTCGTATAAAACAAATTACTGTTGATAAATAATTGAACGTGACAGATCAATTGAAATAATTTTGAATTCAGAAGCATGCTTAGGCTACAACGTTGGATCTAGAAAAAAGTTCCAATAATATTATGTTGGGTAATAATAATAGATAAGGAATCCAAATTAAATTATAATTAGTGTCGTTAATAATTACCGTTTACCTACTACCAAGACTGTAGACTGTAGAGTATGAAAATCACTCAGCTAGTTACAACTTGCTATTCTTATTACTGTGGTACATGTAAATCTGTTATGGTTTGGTTCTATACTTCCGCTACAATAGTCTCATATATACAGTATACTCCGATATATTTTCCATATTCTATGAAGTTTCATGTCTATTGGAGTAGTTGGGAGTTATAGTTACAGTTGAGGTTACAAAGCCACAGAGTTAAGTCTCTATACTTTGGTTGCTAATACAGTATTGATTCTTTGTATTCTTTGTTTATGCTTTTTTAAACTAGTCCAACATGAACTGATGCTGTTTCTACCCACATATTCAATCATCATTAACTCAGCTCCATTAGTTATCCGCTTCAATACAACACAAATTTCATCAATAAATCAACAAATTCATTTAATAATATGTTTCTTGTGTCTGCTAGCTTGTTATTTGTTATTCAATTCCAATTTGATAATATTTCTATCAAGAACCAGCAAGACAGGAAGCCAGAGTGCGTCTGCGTAGACCAGCCTTGATCAGAGCAAAAAGAACATTCCAGACTTGTTAAACGTTAGACTATAGGCGTGCCTATCCAAACCAACCAGGAATGTCCGGAATGTATTGGACTAGTGTCATGATAACTATACACAATACACTGTAACTAGTTTTCAATGAAGCCTTCGCAGTTAACTGTTAGACTACTATCAGTTTATTATGGAAATATGACCTTTAAATTGAGTCGTTGCAGTGCAGAGAGTGCATGAACTATGCAACCAACGGTTCAGCTATTAACCTACCGGTTTCAGACGCCGTTTACTTGGAACCAATGATTAATCAAAATTATATTTCAATTTATTTCAATTTATTTATTTCAATTTTCACAATATTACATTTCACCAAGTACATATATAATAACCTCTCTAGCTATTTAGCTATTTGAGAGGTATACAGTTAGAAAATTTACAGACAATAATTATTTTAAAACAATTTGACATTTCCAATGAACACAAAGTCAACAAAAGAAGTTCGAAAACAGTTCAGTACAGATTGTCGGTACACTTTTTAGCATCCCACTTTGTCACAGTATTCTGATCACAGATATCCATACAGAAGGCATTTGCTGCCAACTTGATTTTCATCGTCTCAGCCACAAATTAATACACACAGGTTACAACCAAGATTTATCTAGTTACTCTTGCTAAAACTCATTTTGATTTTTTCATAATAATAATTATTATAACCTTTCTTTCATCAGAGTATAAACATTACAAGAAATAAACTCAACAAAAAAACTTTTTTTTTCTACTATTTTCAATTTTGAACCCTTAATTGCTCAAATTATACATCGTATTTTTATGTGTTTCCATTTAATCTTGTTGAATATGACTTTATTATCTAACAAACAAATCTACTTATACCAGGCTCAATTCAGTGTTTATAAATAATATGGAAGTTATTTATATAATTGGTAGCATGAAAATTATTTATAATAATCTGGAAGTAAACTTCTATCTTTAAATGCGTTTTGAACCATAGCCAACTTATTATAACATTGAATCAAGTATTCTAACCTCATTAACATTTACAACGGGTAAGTCATTTAATAATTTCAATCAGAATAATCTAAAGTTATGCTAGCTATTTTTCCTATTCGTTATTAATTCTCATAAAATATGCCTTTAATTTCCTTTTAGCTTCACCTTTCCTTTCCAAATTTCTTAATTCTATGGGGAGAGAGTTCAATAAATCGGGTATTCTATTATTAGGTAAGTTTTTCCCATAAACATTATTATATCTCTGCGTTCTGTAATTTCTTTGTCGCAGCCCATAAACAATTTCATTTAATACTCTATATTCCTCTTTAAAATAGTTCCTTGACAAGTCATGGTACTTGGCTAATAAATCAAATGATAAAATTCCCAGCAGATTTCTTTCAATTCCATTAAACAACGTTTGAACAATTCTTCTCATAGTCCTCTCCAATGGCAATTTTACGTATTGAGGGGCTAGGGAGTATACTGTTATTCCATAATTAATAATTCTTGATTAATTTTTCTCAGATTCATGCTCATTTTATTGCCAATAGTATAATTGCCTTCCTCAAATTGTGCCGCCAAGTCAAATGGCTCTCCATTCATCTCATGATTTATTTTTTCAACACTTTCTTTGAAACAAAATTAAACCCTTCTAGTAGATTAGACATTTGATGCTCATCATTAATCTGGAAACTACTCTTAATTGAATCTAAAATAGTAGGTTTACTTTTCTTATTTATAAACTGATTGATTGTCTCCCAAGTTTTCTTGCTGTCATTCAAATGATATTGATAATATCATTATAATTTCTTGTTCGTGAATTAATTTGTTTGATGAAAAAGAATGTTATCAGAAGTTGCTGATTATTTGTGTAGAATTCCTTTGTTATACAGAGAAGACAAGAAGAATTTGTAGAATCTACTAATTATGGAAATGTTCTTGATGTACTTGGATAAATAATAGAAATGGATTAGATCATAGTGGGTAACTAGTCGTCAAGACAAGTTTTGGAAGAGTTCACTAGTGCTTGTAGGTATAATGAACAACACATAGTGTCTTGAATTTATGTCAAGATCATGGTAAGGATGAGTTCAAAGAATATTGTGTGAATCAATCCGGGGCATGAACCGCATTGACTGAAAAATCTGCTCCTAATCTACATGGAATTCTCATATGCATTATAAATTCATATTTGTTCATTTTATCCACACATGCACAAAATAAACACAATGATATACATCTATGTATTTACCATTCATTCATTGCACCTTAACATTCAAATTATTAAGGCAAGCTTTGAAAGATGGTAGCATCCATATACAAACAGGGAAGTTCCATTGTATGGAGAGGAATGTGGACCATTTTGGAACGTATTCAGATGACAAACATATGGAATTGAGAGCAATATAATACAGAAAGCTTGATAGGTTGACTATATAGAGAAGCTTGAACTCCAAATGAAGTCGAAGCAGATATTTTTAACCTTCTAGTGAGGGTGTGAACATTGCAATTTATTGTTTTTTCCTCAATCTTAAATAGACAAAACTTCCTAAATCTCCCTGTAAGGTGCAAACATGGTTTTGGGCCGTTCATTCATGTTAAATGGCTCAGCTTGTATATTCGATAGTACCTGTTATAATATATTATTATATGTGTGATATAATTAGCTGATAGAGCATGTCTCCATGTTGCTGTGTTTGTGCATAATATATTGGAGCAAGGCCGAGAATCAGGAAATACGCACCAAGCATTAATACATTGTGAGGGATATAGCTAATGTTATGTGTGAGAGAGAGAGAGTGAGTGAGTGAGTGCGAGAGTGGGAAAGAGAAAAGGGGAGAAATCGCTAGAAAGAGATACAGTGAGAGCGTATGAGCGAGCTACAGTAAAATATAGAGAGAGTATATGTAAGAGACTGACACAACATTAGAGTGTGAGAGAGACACCAAGAGAGTGTGTAGAACAAATGTGTGAGAAGATACAAGAAATTGGAAAAAGGAGCCGACTCAGTTATTTACATGTTGAAGGATTGAAAGAGTCATGATAAACAAATTTTGGATTAATATGTCGAGTTGGAGGTTGTGAGAGACAGAAGAAAGAAATGTTTAAAAGTCGAATGAGTGAAGAAGGAGAGGACAAATCGATTGTCGAGAGAGTGAAAGAGATGTGGAGTGGATAAACATGTGAGCTCTATTATGGGAAGCTAAGAAAATCCCAAAAATTGGTAGATCAATATGTGGAGGAAGAAGATTTCATGGTCACACCAAGAAAAATATGAATAATAGGTTTACTAATTTTATAATTTTATTCAATGACATCATCAGTATCAGCCTACAATAGTGGAAAACGAACAATAGGATAACTGCTCAGAACTGTTTTTGGAGACAATGTGGTTCTAAATTCAATTTTGAGGAAAATTGTTCATTTTTAGCGGAAGAACATTGCACTATTCATCGAATTGTAGAGAAAGGACTGTAGGATCAAGTGTTGGAGAAGGAGAGAATTCATTTTGTAGCGGTGGGAGAGAGTGAATGTTAATAGTGATGAATGAATGAACGAGTGAAAAAGAGAGAATTGGCTTCGACTGTGTTCTATACCGTTCATGCAACCAGCCACTTCTTCCGCAAACACAGGACTTCGGCAAGTGTGGAACTAGTTTGGGTTAGTCTGCTTGAGAATAACAGCTATGTAAGTCATTAGTACAGCCGGCAAGTGGTTGCTCGATATTTGAATATGTCCATGCTATACCGGACGATTACATAAAGAGGAATTCCGTAGGTAAACTTGGTCCGAAGTGAGGATATTATGTGGTTGCTGGACTAGAACACTACTTGTTGACGCCTGTGTGAGCCATTGAAGGTAGGCCTAGAGCAGGTGTTAATGAGAGACCGGTCAATGATTTGGCAGTAAAGGTTGCAAGTATTCATGTAAAATGGTATGAACCGTATGGGCCGTATTCATGCACGATACCGTACTAAAGTCTAGACCAGAACACTCTACTTCACTTGCCAAAGCCATCTATAGTGCGATAAGGTAGAAGGAAGATCAATGATGTTTTCTGGAAATGGCGGTGCGACAGCCATGGAAACATAAGAAGCTGTATTAATCAATTCAGTGTTCATAAAATGGGATTAAGTTGAGTTTGACAGACGCTGTATATGATTTTTGTATCAATCAATCAATAAACAATCCTTTGTACTTGTTGCTGAGCAACATTTAGAACTCATAAGGTCTTCATTGCTTGGTTTGTTAATAGGCAACAAAAATCACAAATTCAGCTGAGATCAGTATAATAATCATGTTTTATTTAATACCTAATTACCAAAGCATTGATAAACTTTTTGTCTTGATTATTGAAGTCACATAAGTATCATCAGTAAGGAACACTTGAAAAGTAAGTCAATTTGGTTGACATTCTCCAACTGAGAACAGAATGAGGAAAAATTAAGTATAAATAATTGTGATTGTCTATGCTATTGTGAAAAGAATTTATAATGGGAGGAATGAGATACTGCTGTACATAAGGGTACCAAAAAGGACATGATAGTCATTGGTTTGTAAGTAGTATCTATTTTCTAAGATTATTTTATACTATACATTCAGACAATTTTGAGTTTTTCAAAAATAACAGAATATTATCTAATTTGTTCATTTCTGACAATGAACTGAAACATTTATTTTTTATAAATCCCATGCTTGTATTTTAGCAAGAACTCAAGGAACACTGAACAATATAGAAATTTCCAATTTATGATAGTCAATCAATATTAATCAATTAGATTGAACAAGTTACATTGAATTCCAAGACTTCTGGTAATAGTAAATTGAGATGAATTGTTCAGTGGATTGTGGATATGATACTGAAAACTGAATTGTCGTCTGGAACAATGGGCTAAACATATATTATTTCTTTTGATAAATACTCAAGGCTGAACACGAATAATAATTTGAATAAGATACATGGATTAAACAATACACATTTGCTGTCATAATCTGATTTACATGATATTGATGATGACTCATCGCATACTTTTGGGTGCGGTGATAAGTTGGACCGAGTGTCTCGGAATTGCCAAGGACATCCAGTCTCACCATCTGAATCCGCTATGCACTTTTCATGACCGAGTTTTATTCCTGAACGAAATAGGTCACAATCACAAATTTCTACTTAATTTAGAATAAAGGATGACTGTACGCGATATCTAATAGAAAAGACGCAGACTAATAGGGAAATAAGAAATGAGAATCAATAATATCTTGCAAATCAGTTATATCATCTAATGAATCAAGTATTCCAAGTGAAGTTAAATTTCAGTCAAAACTTTTAACCTGAATGATAAATTTAATAAATTTAATCCAACAATTTGACCAAGTCATGCTCCAAGCATCACACTAGCCTGCTGGTGTTGTTATTACTTGATAATATCATAAAGAAAGACTACACAAGCAAATTCCTGAATGTTTATTCAATGATAACGTGCCAGGATGATTTCTACGAAGTATGAATGACATAATGCCGTACTCATAGTCTAAACCTCTACACAAAATATGTAGAAACTTAGTATGAGTGTAAACGACGCCAATGTAGTTGAATATGTACTTCACAAAAAATAATATAAACTTACAATAAAATAATTCTCTGAATTCTCGTAAATCACAACTCCTCCGTTGAATTGATTTATCCCACTTATCGATCATAAAGACTCAATTTTGAGAGACGTTCTTGGAATAAGTGTGTGATTTCTGATAATCTAACCATCTCTACAACTTTTTTGACAAATATGGTACTTACATTATATTCCAGGAATGAATTTGCGCAAAACTTAACTAAACTCTTATTCATTTATTGTCAGGGAAAAGTCTCTGAGAAAAATTAAAAAACAACATTCATGTAGGTAGTTTAAATGTGTGAATAAATAAACTTTCTTCAGATCAGATATTTCAAGGAGCAATATTATTTTAAAAAAAGCCGATTGTAATAGAATAACAATGGATGCAGTGATATTGGTGAATTTCACCTTTGTAGAGATTGGCAAACGTGTAGTGTAGCGCGTGCATGTATGTTGATGTGTAGAGGTGGATGTTCTTCAGCACAAATATCATCTTCAATGCTCCTCAATATTATTGCAACAGATTTTGTCGTGAATCACGATTAGAAGAATATCAAACGTATATTGTTGCGGTTTGACTCAGCCTTGAACTATATTTCTGTGCAGAAAGTTTGATTCAGCTCCACGAACAACAACCAACCAACCAACGGATCGTGGAGACATTTTTGTCGAGAAAATAATTATGTCTTAAAAATGAAAATGAAGATTGTAAATAATCCATGAATGAATAAGTATAGAAAGATCGGCAAGTCACGCCCTCCCTAGTAACGGTAATTTTCATAACTCTTGATGTTGCAAAAGCTCTTACTGTTTGTTTTACACAATTCTACTTGTATACTTTATTAGACATTAATCTGATTTGTGGAATTCGTTGGTGAATGATGGCAAATGATATCTTGTGATGTGTATGCTTCAAGCGATCAATCAAAACTAGTCTCATTGTACTTGAAAGTTATGTGAAAGAGGTGAGTAGCTAGAAACACTCATTAAGTATGGGGAACGTCATAATCAACACTCTACAGAGACGAATCTACAAGCAAGAAAAATTTTAAGATTTCTGAAATGGGATTTCAACTATATTTGTTTTATATAGGCCCCAGTGGGTTTAGTATTTAAAGATCTATTTGTACAAAATACGAATTTTCGTAGATCTACTTGCTCGTTGTTACAAGTAGACCTGACCTACTTGACGACTAGGAGGGGATCATAATAATAATATTATTGAAATTATTTAATTATGAATAATATCCAAATTAATATAATTTTTATGAATGGGTCCAAGTATCGTGGATTTCTGTTCGTGAAATTCAATTGAAATTGCTTCCCAATTGAATAGTATATTAACTAATTACCAACACACACACAATTTTTCGAATAATCCTAGTATTCAAAAGTGCACTTTTCTCTTCATATTACAGTAATAACCAAAATGCGATTTCTCCTTCTTTTTTCGGAACCAAATAGGGTAGCAAAAGTTGAAATTAGAATTCAGAATATTGAAACAAGATGGTATAAAATCTCAAGTAGAACTTAAAATTTCTGGAAAATTACTAAACAGTGTGCCTTATTGATAAATCTTCAGTGAAGAAAAGTAAGCCTACGAAAAAAACACTTTCAAGTTCTCCGACGACCACCGACCACCCAAGGTGGAGATTCTTGTTCGTATCTCGTGGAATTGTTCGTATCTTGATGAATCTCGTTGGAGATTCATCCTCCGAAATGAAATTCAGAAATTTTCTCTGATAAAAGAAGTATAACAAGACTAGTAGGATAGAAGAAACATATACTATATTTGCATATGTGGCAAGTAATAAGTCAGTAGTGACTTGCGAACGATACAATACAATAGCAAGGGCAATAGATAGAGCGCGATACTACGGTGCTGCATGTTGCCTTGAACTCTCAGACCTTAGCATTTCCTTCCCTTCAACCCACAAGTTCAGTCTGCCATGTAAAAGCATACAGCGGTCAGCACTGAATCATTGTGCTTTCAACATCTATCGATTAGAATATTTATTTCGTCTCTTAGCACTTTTGCAAACCTATAAATTCATTCATTTTGAACCTGGAGTTTCGTTAGTTCTGGTTTGTTTGCGATAACAACACGCAAAATCAGGTTTCGCATTTAGATGTGACGAAATTTTCATAAATTTAGAATTAATGTGTTCAAGTGCTATGTGCCAATGAGTTTGATTATATCGGTTAAAACGTATTAGGTGTGACCCTGCTTAACTTTCATACACGGATATACGAATATATATTTCGTAAAAGGCTTATCAAAGCTACAACTATTTGATATATTTGATGTCACATAGTACAATAATCGTGAATTTCTATGAGATAAAATTTGTAGTTTCTTTATTATAGTCCAGTCAACGAAAGATTATAGAGGGAAAAGTATGGAACACAATTTTCAACTCCACAAATCTTTTAAGGATAGTAAGAGGATTGACATATCAAAAGTCCTCACCCCTACCCCCTGTGCTAAAGGGGTGGGGGTGGTTTGAAAGTATCATTTTTCATTTTTCGCTTCTATCTCGGAAACTAAGCATCTTATGAACATTTTGTTCTGTGCAAACTTGAAGCTTACAAAATAACCAACAAGTTTTATCCTCTACATTTTCTTCATATCTCTCATAGTTCTGAGATATCCGCTCTTGAAGGTGAAATATTTTTCGAAAAACACTTCTGCCTTCAATTTTTTCATCTTTTCGGCCTTATAATTTTTGAGCGATTGATGAAAAAAATCTGTGCTGATTATGAGCATCAAATTATCTTCAATTTTATGTAGTTTTTCACTATTTTACGCACTTCCCTACGACTGTTGCAGCGGTTTCAGTGTTGAGAGTGAAATTTTCTGTTCAGCAACAATAGATCAGTTGACAATGAAATTTGGAGGGAATGTTTGGAACACAATTTTCGACTATGCAGCTTTGTTGACACAAGTTTGGAGGTGAGCATATCAAAAATCCCAACCCCTAAATCATGTGCTGAATGGATGAGGGTGGTTCGAAAGTTGCATTTTCCACTTATTACTTACATGCTTATATCTTGGAAACAATGTGTTCTATTGACATAATCAACTCCATAAAAATGAAGCTTAATAAATTTTCTACAAGTTTTGTTCGATAGAGGTTTTCGATAAATATGATACTTTTTTGAGATATTTATGTTCTAAAGAGATGCATTTTCGAAAAACAACTTATTCTCCCATTTTTTCGCTCTTTCAAGTCTTATAACTTTTCAACAATTGATGGAACAAGAATGTGCTAATAACAAGATGGTGGAGCATTAAATTATCTTTCATTTCATGTATAATTCGACCATTTAACGCATTCCCATACAACTGTTGCAGCAGTTTTAGTTTTGAGTGTCAAATCTCAAGTTTTACAACAAGTGAATTTCTTCGAATATCACTATTCTGTCATCATAAATTGGCAGTGTGCTTCAGTATGAACATTCATATTGAATACCTATTGGAACATAAACACATAGGGGGTGTTTCTAAACTTCCTACCAAACAAAGAATCTCAAAACTGAAACTGCTGCAACAGTCGTATGGGAATGCGTTAAATGGTCGAATTATACATGAAATGGAAGATAATTTAATGCTCTACAATCTCGTGATTAGCACATCCTTGTTTCATCAATTGCTAAAACTTGTTGGTAATTCTTTGAGCCTTAATTTTGCACAGAACACAAATGTTCATTAGATGCATAGTTTCCAAGATAGAAGCGAAAAATGAAAAAATGGTACTTTCAAACCACCCCCACCCCTTTAGCACAGGGAATAGGGGTGAGGACTTTTGATATGGTAATCCTCTCACTATCCTCAAAAGAGGTGTGGAGTTGAAAATTGTTTTCCAAACTTTTCTCTCTATGCTTTTATTTAAGCATTCGTTGCCTGGACTATCAGGAGTATAGAAGATTTGATCACATGTAGACAGAATAATATAGTTTACATCATTTTTATTTCCCATTTGGACGAACTATTTTTTTTTTTTTGAGATTTGATTCAGAATGAGATTGATAGATATCAAGTAGTTCGACAAATATATGATGCCTTTCATCGTTATTAAATTATTATTTTATTATAACAATCATAGTCTTGTGAATAATATTTTCATCCTCCATATTCGATTATTATAATAGGTTCAATATCACAAACTATTTTTATATAGTCTATAGTTCATAAAATAGTATCATAGTACCCTTTTTTAGAATTAATAAAAAATAATAGATTAAAAACACAAATTAAAAATACTAGTTTCGATGTTCCACATCATCTTCAGGTATTAAAAATCCTCTTTCTAATCTATTATTCTATATTAATTTCAAAAAAGTGTACTATAATACTATTTTATAAATGAAAATAAGTAGCCCTGAATACATACATTTTCAGCTTATAAGTCGAGTGAGGAACATATTAATAATGTGTGAATTAATTTCATCAACAATCAACAACTCAATTTTCACTTCACAAACGAGTGTTCACACTTTCAGACATACAATCCCATTCTAGAGGTCAATGAAAAGAGATTTGACCAATTGTACAGAGCTGATTGAATCAGAGCGATTGACTAAGGCGATGTTTCAATTATTGTTGGCTGGCAATTCATTTCAGAGGTTTAATGATTGAGTACTTTTGTTGAAGGTTCATTACATTGTGGGTGGGGTCATTGAACGATCCAGTCTCCTTTCATCAGCTAGACCTGGGTAGTCACTTCGGACAAATGCATGCATTCGTCACTCTCACTCTTTGTACGGGAGAAGGAATGAAGACGAAGATAAATTTAATTTGTATTGAATATCAATACTTTTTCACTATTAATTTCAAACTTGAATTTTAAAATACTCATAAATTGGAACTATTATAACTACACCTTTTCCAACTGTATTTGAGAAAGTATCAATAAATTGAGAATAGTGAATTTTATTTGAGAAAGTATAATTTCAATTTGAGAACATACGATTTGAAATCGAGAAGTTGTCAGTTGTAATATTGGGAAATGCTTTTAAAAAACCAGTACTTCCAGTACTTATATTTTTCATAGCTGTACTCATATAAAATAATATGATAATATATTTAATATTTCAATAAAATGTTTAGTTTTTGAATAAAACATAGTTTTCAAGCCCCAATATCCATTGAAGAATTGCGGAATGTCTTGATCAAGAGATTCAATTGATTGATGATAGAGTTAAATTGTGCCGTAAACATAGAGAGTTTGATCTTCATCGAGTGCAATGTTTCACAAAATTTTTGGAGACAAAAGTCGCGTTGCCAATACATACATAGGGATAATTCTCATTAATCATTCGTAATCAGTACAGGGGAAATACTTTCACCATTGAAAATATTAATTTCCCCCATGCAAAGCCTATGATAGTAATTGGAATACTGTGTACGTAGTACAGTATCCTTTCCTGCTCAAATCAAACATGCACAGTAGGCTAAAAAAGAGTCACGACATGTGAATTGAAAAATTTACTCATTTTCAATTGATATCTTCTCATTTACATTTGATGATATACCAAATACAATTCACTATTCTCAATTACATGACGTGATGACTTCCCAAATACAATTGACTATTCTCATCTACATCTGACATTATCTCAATATTACAAGTGACTATTCTCAAACACAATTATTGATACTTTCTCAAATTAACTTAATACTTTCTCAAATAAAATTGAAGAAGGTATAATAATAGTAAATGCATTTTCTACTTCATAAGTTTTTTTTTAAATTATTAATTAAGTTCTTGACTTGTAATTTTGTTCATTTATTATTAAGAAGATAGAAAATAGATCTATTTACATTTTAAATTTGATCCATGCTAATAGAAATTCAATGTAATACATTATCTACAGTAGATAAACGAGAATGACGAGTTTGCAAGGGAATATTCACATAGAATTACGTGTGTACATAAAAAATGTTTAAGGAGTTTCTCTCATTTCTTGAAGTTGTTATTGATTCATTCCACTATTTTTACATTTCATTTAATTATTAATCTCGATGGATTAGAGCATTCTCTGCGGCAGTAGCTGCCTAATTTTGACCTTACTTCAACCTTATTTCAAAAACCGGAGCTGGAGAACTCGTTCATGAACTATTGCACTGATTTTGAAATCCCCAGCTTGTGAATTAGAGCTTCATAGATTACTCCGTAATGGATGAATGAGTCAGAATCAAAATTTTGAGACAGACAGCTCTGCTGAAATCATATGTCAAGGCGTAAGGCATTCTAGGTACATTGGCTAGTCGCACGCGACGTGACGTGTCATGACGTGAAGTGACATGAGTCTACTATACGAATGACTACACTATACAGAGTGGGTGAAAAGTCCGAGAACGGCTTAATATCTCATACACGAAGGTAATTTGACGATGGTGTGATTGGGGATCCCACTAAAATTGAAAATACTACTTTACTATGACTTCAAAAATCTCGTTCGCCATCTTGGATCAGCCATATTGAATGCAACTTTGTTTTTTTAAATAGGAAGGTGGTCATGTGATACATGATTTCGATACGGAATTTCAAGAAAAAATGAATGACGAAAACCGCATATCGATATCTCAAACCGTTTCGAAGATATTCACATTATTAATCAATACTATTCAAAGCAGAAAGGGAAGAAAAAAGTATGAGAACGGCTCAGTATCTGATAAAAAAATGTGATTTTAAGGTGATGAAACCTGTCAAAAGTAACCGTCGAATGAACCCACATGCAAACCCACTAATGGACAACGACTCGAGGATCTAGTCACCAGTAAGAAATCGCTACGCTTGTTTAAAGATAATGATTAAATAAGACAGACTATGGAATACTGTCTTTCAAGAATCACCCACCAATAATATTATAACGAATAAAAAATATTTCCTGATAGAGAAACTTTCAAGACGACAAATCACGCGATTTAACAATAATTATTATTGTATTATCTTGAAACTTGTCAAGGGTATCACAATAAACTGTGAATCCATTTTTCGTCAATAAAATAGTGGTTATGACGGTCGAATGCATGGCTATTTTGTTTCGAATAGATTATGTAAATGAATAACCCCTGACCTGAATACTACTATCGTCAGACGATAACAGCACTCAAAAATTCATTCTGGTTTGATATCCATAGAGTACAATTATGATGGATGGGAAATTATATACTACTGAATATCCCTTTTCTCAAAATTGTGGTATTATTGGTGGAATCGGTAATAAAAAGGACACGGTTTCGGCAATTCACATTCTAAAAACTCCTCTATTCACCCTTCAAAATATTAAAAAACAGCAGTCCTAAAAATAAATAATGTATAAAAGTAAAGTGTAAGCGTCTAAGTAACTGTCAATAATAATATATGTGTTTAGTACAATGTAGTTCTCAACGCAAATAAGAACAAAAATATATTTTACTGGACTTGGTTTCCCCTGAATCAAATAATTATGTATGTCTGAGATAAAATAAAAATTTCATCCAGTTCCCTCTTATATTATATGACGCCATGTTCAAACTCATGTTTAAACTAATAATAGTGGTAGCACTTTAAAGAAAAGGCCTACTCATAATCTACATGTGTTGAAAATTATTAACAAGAGTAATTGATAATAATTATATCAAATTGGACTATCCATTTGTCCAATTCTGTAGTCTACTAGAACGAGTATTCTTGTGAATAGAATTATTATAGTGGGGGAATGGAATTAGAATCAGACAGTGTATCTCCCAACTCCAAACACATTTTATTGAAACCAGCTTATCTTATCAAAAGACTAACTTCTTCGCGGTTATCAAAGTTCCTACAATAAGAAATGAATGAAACTCGATCAAGTAGTTCAATTCTTGTTTACAGTTTTGGCAACACTGTTTAACTGCTGCGGCCCGTCTAATGTTAATCATTGTCACTAGTTTCAGTCGAGACAATGGCGGCGCGTATATTTGTCATCAGTTGTGGCTGTCGTCATTTTCAAAAGCGCGCCGGTTTTTACAAAATTAATTCCGAATTCGGTTTTCGTTTTGGAAAACAACGCGGATTCCGTACATGTGCGGCGGACTTGAAAATAGTTCAGTTTTGCTTGTCGGATATCGGTGAAGGAATACGCGAAGTGAAAGTGAAGGATTGGCACGTGAAAATCGACGATAAGGTGGCTCAGTTCGATAAAATCTGCGATGTGGAGAGTGATAAGGCCACTGTTGAAATCACCAGTCGGTATGATGGGGTTATCACCAAGCTGTACCACGAAATAGACGATACTGCTAAAGTTGGGGAGCCCTTGGTTGACATAGAAATAGCGGACGATGTTAAATCTCCAATAAGTGAAAACAAAACACCAGAGAGCATTAGTAAAAGTGATGAGGAACCAACGAAAAAAATTGTCGAAGTAAGTCGAGAAAATGTGGAGGACAATGACGATGATTATTTGAAACAAATTCTAGCAAACAAATCATTAGCAACTCCAGCGGTACGTAGGATAGCTTCCGAGAACAAAATCAAACTCAATGAAATAAAAGCCACAGGAAAAAATAACAGAGTTTTAAAGGAGGACATTCTAGCACATTTGCAGAAAATCAAGTCACCCTCAATCAGTAAAACATCCACGGAGCCATGTGTGGTGAAACCTATAACAGGTATGACAAGGACTATGGTTAAAACCATGACAAAATCTAACGATATTCCAGTGTTCATTTTAGTGACGAAATTGATGTCACAAAAATTGTAGAGTTGAGGAGTAGGATACACGAGTTAATTGGAGTGAAGTTCACATATCTTCCGTTTATCATGAAAGCGTTATCGAAAGGGTTGTTAGAGTACCCAATTTTGAATACTTCCATTGATGATAAATGTGAGAATATTGCGTTCAAATCGTTCCATAACATCGGTATAGCTGTGGATACTCCCAATGGTTTGGTGGTGCCCAATGTGAAGAACGTTGAAAAACTTTCAATTCAACAAATTTCCCAGAACGTTCAACGACTTCAAGAGTTGGGTAAAAGTGGAAAGCTTAGTGTTAAGGATCTTACCGGAGGGACAATTAGTATTTCAAATATTGGAGCTATAGGTGGTGTTAGTGGAGTGCCGTTAATACTACCACCAGAAGTAGCCATTATTTCGGTAGGGAGGATTCAGAAGTTACCGCGGTTCGACGAGAATGATAACGTTATCAAGACGCATATGATCAACTTCACATGGACGGCTGATCATCGTATAGTTGATGGTGCCACTGTGGCCAGGTGCTCACAGCTCATCAAGAAGTACCTTGAAAATCCTGAGCTCATCATGATGGACTTGTGAGTCGATTCAATTGAATTTAGGTCATCATAAATGCTCACAACTCTGGAGTACCTCATGAACTCTGAACTATTCATAATGAACTTTTAATTTGTGAGTAGAAAAAAATTCATAATTATTCATAAAATTTCGCGACTGGAAGAAACTGTTCATAAATGATAATTGAAAGCAATAAGAATTGTCATAGCATTACAACAATGATCAATATCGTAATAACTAAAGTGAAAATTAGATTCTGGAATCTGTAAATACACGAACTCAATAATATATTACACATCTTGATATGATGGAAAATGTTGATAATTGAAATTAAATTATTTCGAAAAAATGTTTAGTCCCATTCTCCCTGACATAC
>NW_024091095.1:0-20597 GCF_014356525.2 Nilaparvata lugens | reverse complement strand
GAAACTGTTCATAAATGATAATTGAAAGCAATAAGAATTGTCATAGCATTACAACAATGATCAATATCGTAATAACTAAAGTGAAAATTAGATTCTGGAATCTGTAAATACACGAACTCAATAATATATTACACATCTTGATATGATGGAAAATGTTGATAATTGAAATTAAATTATTTCGAAAAAATGTTTAGTCCCATTCTCCCTGACATACTGGGTATCTGTGTATTCAAAGTACGTTAGTTGGGCAAACCAATACCTGTCTCCCTTTCATTACAGGATCCAGGAGTTTTTCCCTATACTAACATCCCATTCATCCCCTGGTTGCTTGCAGCCAAACAGAACTCTTCTCCTTGCCCTTGTCTCTCGCAATCCAGTGTCATATGCTTGGCAGTCTCTTCAGACTGTTTGGTCCTCTTGACCTATGTTAGTTC
The DNA here is from genome assembly GCF_014356525.2 of Nilaparvata lugens. Taxonomy (NCBI): domain Eukaryota; kingdom Metazoa; phylum Arthropoda; class Insecta; order Hemiptera; family Delphacidae; genus Nilaparvata; species Nilaparvata lugens. The sequence goes on along the minus strand of NW_024091095.1, from coordinate 20,163 downwards.
CACTCCTGACCATTTTTTAGGTCCTTCCACTGTGGGAGAGGTCGCCAAATTTCCTCTAGGGCGCCTGGCGCCTGACCACCTTGACTCAGCCTTTTGACCCACATTTGTGCCTGGAGTTTCACCCATCTCTGGTTTCTTGAGTTTTTTCTTTTTGCCCATCCAAAACTTTGCAGGGTAAAAAGCCTCACTTCTCCCAAGAAGTTTTGTTTTGCCAGAATGGCGGCCCTTCTTTGAGAAGTGGTGAGGTTTGGTCCCTCCATTCGCAAATCAAATCAAATGTTTCTTTATTTTGACATCATTGCACAATTGGCTACAATAATTTAAAACAATTTTTCAATCAGGAACATTAAATAAATATTACAGCATCGCATAATTTTTTCATTATATGTAATATCAATAAGAAACATTATTAAAAATCTCATACTTAATCTAACAAGCTGTCAAAACAAAAGAATACTACTTGCTAAATTATTAAAATTTGTTTGCATTTGGAGTAACTTACGTGAAAAAACTGCTCGTTTGCTCTATTGCATCCTCAGGCATTCCTGCAGTTTCTTGCATTTCTGGACTTTTGAGAAGCTCATCGTTCCTCTCCAGTTGGGATGATGTGATTGAGCTTACGTCATCCATATCGTGATCAGTAGAAGCCTTCTCAATGTTGTTAGCCTCTACATAAGAGTGCAATGGAACCTCCTGTGTTCCTGAAGCACCCATTTCAGATTGAGGAACCTGCCCTGATGGGGCAGATCCCGATGGGTTTGAAGGCAAGGCAACTTCTTGAGTTGCCTTGAGGTTTGGTTTGTTCATGTGGTTCCACGAACAGCTAGGGAAGTGGAGTCGACCCAGACAGAGCCCCGCATGTCCAGGCAAGGCTAAATACTACAGGAGGGCGCCTGGTATCCTGCAGGCACCGTTAGAGACACCATATAAAAGCACCACCCATCAGCACGGTCCACATAACACCTTGGGTTGGCCTAAGAAGAAGTAAGAATTTGGCCAAGGAAGGCCGACAGATAGAAACAGAAAGAAAGAATGGCACAAAGCTAAGTCAATGGAAAAAGTGCCATTCTAGAAATGAAAAGTTCCAAAGCATTTTTATAAGGAGAAGAAGGGCTTTGGAAAGGGGGGTCCCTTTTAGTCGCCTCCTACGACAAGCAGGGATACTGTGGGTGTATTCTGGTTATCTACAAATTCTTGAGTACGATGTTCGACTCAAAGCTCCCCCAACCCACAGGGGGGTGTCAGGCACTATATCACCGTATTGCTCTAAACAGAGACACAATACCGTACCGTTCAGCAGAATCTGGAGTAATGCAGCATTAGGGCTGAAACATAGTGAAATGGCGAAGGTTAGAGTGTAGCAGAGAAGTAGTTGTGCCTCTTCCTTCTACCCTATGTTCGCCGCTACACTTGCTTGATAATCATGCGATTCGGATTCTCGGCAACAGTGGTATCCTAGCTGTGTCTTAACAGGTACACCAAAATCTAGTGTCTTGACTTGTGTCCGTAGTCTAATAAGCGCTTAGAAATCCAATGCTAGAACTATTGAAACTTGTTTGGGTACTAGTGTTCTGACTAAGGTGAAGGAATGTGATAATATTCAATATACAGGAATAATATACGAGAAAGAATAATTTGTAGTAGTTATTCCCGTAGAGGGTATGCCCTCTGTCAAATTTTATGTAGGCCTACATTTAGTATTGTGTTATAACTGTATAGTAAGAATATATTTGGTTAGCAATTGAGGAATGGACTCTGATTTAATTATACAACTGTATCTAGTCTCTTCAAATGCTATACTTTTCATCTGTATTTATTTTAAAATAAAACATGTTCTGAAATGAAACACACAAATATAAATTGTCAACCACTTTTTATCATTATATTTTTTTTACAACAGAATCTGGTTTTGTGGCTTAACCAGCCACAGCTGTCTTGTTCACAACTTATTGTCTTAACAAGAGAAAATAGTTAGTAGCCTAGAGGAGAAAATGAGTAGAGGAGTAGTTTTAATCAAGACAACTGAATTTGTGACTGGCCACAAACCAGATTCTGTTTTAAATATATTAATAAAAATCTGGTGTGGCGCACTCACACAACTTTCCTTGCCGTTATGAAAATTGATCACCTGACGCCAGTGTTCCCGCGCATCTCAAGTCTACTATTCAAAGATTTGAGCCAGCTGGTGACAGGGCAATAACGCTGGAGACACACGAGTTCTGCTATCTCTTCATAGTGAATGATTTAATAGAATCAACAGTTGCCAACAGTTTGCAATTGGATAATCACATTTTCTCGAATTTCGAGCTTATTTTCAATTTTAGGTGAAAATGTTACTGAACATTAATTGTAGAGATTCTCATGCTAAATCTTTTCCACTCGAAATTTTTCGTTTAAATTGTATCTGAAGCCTGATAATTGAGAATCTAAAATCAAACTTTGCATAGATGGGGCGGAGCTCCTGAAATTTTTACAGATATGGGACTTGTGGCAGTTGATAGAGCTTATCGATGACTATTTCAGGTATAACTTTAATCAAAATCGTTGGAGCCGTTTTCGAGAAAATCGCAAAAAACCTGTTTTTGACAACATTTTCGCCATTTTAGCCGCCATCTTGAACCGCATTTGATCAAAATTATTCGTGTCGGATCCTTATATTGTGAGGACCTTACGTTCCAAATTTCAAGTCATTCCGTTAATTGGGAGATGAGATACACACACACACACACACATACATACAGACCAATACCCAAAAACCACTTTTTTGGACTGAGGGGACCTTGAAACGTATAGAAATTTAGAAATTGGGGTACCTTAATTTTTTTCGGAAAGCAATACTTTCCTTACCTATGGTAATAGGGCAAGAAAGTAAAACACTAGCTGATATAGATCTTCTGAAATCAACGAATTTTTATTGGTGTAGGAGCAATACCTACTATTACTTAAGTAATAGTTTTAAGTAATAGTAGGTATTGGTCGGAGCCCTACCAGTGCTGACGTTACACGAATGCAAAGTAGGGGTAAAAGTCGAGTTTTCGAAAATATAATTTAAAATTGATCAGCTAACGAGATCAATTGAAGCCTGATAATAGGAAATCTAGAATCAAACTTTGTATAGATGGGGTGGTGCTCCTGAAATTTTTACAGATATGGGACTTGTGGCAGTTGATAGAACTTATCAATGACCTTTTTAGGTTCAAATTTTATCAAAATCGTTTGAGTCTTTTTTGAGAAAATCGCGAAAACCCTGTTCTTGACATAATTTTACTTGAATTTCATTTGGTCGAAATTGTTCGTGTCGGATCCTTATAGTGTGTATGGACCTTAAGTTTCAAATTTCAAGTCATTCCGTTAATTGGGAGATGGGATATCGTGTACATAGTCATACATACACACATATACAGACCAATACCCAAAAACTACTTTTTTGGACTCAGGGGACCTTGAAATTTAGAAATTGAGGTACCTAATTTTTTTGAAGTAATACTTTCCTTCCTATGGTAATAGGGAAAGGAAAGTAAAAAGTGGTTGGCAATTTGACCTATTTGTGTTTTTCATCATAGAAGAATACCACAACACAACTGTAATAAATATATATAATAAATGTATTAAATAATATACCGTATATTTTTTTTTTATAGTAAGTTCGATGACAAGGAAGAAAGACTGAAAGGCGCAAGACTGAAAGAAAGGCTACTATTCAAAATGGCATATCCTATTCAAAAACACTGACTCAAATCTGAAGGTTTGTTTAATAGTCCTACTTTCTAGTGATAGCTCTTGATATGTTGTTTTTCATTTAAATTAACAATACAGTATACCCTTACAATATAACAGCTTACAACTCTTCTCTTGGATTATTAGATATAACATTGAATTATTTTTAAACTTAACATCACGACATTCCTCTAAATTACATTCTATATGTACTAAATTACATTTTATTTCTAACAGCTATCAAATACATGGTGGCATCAGCTACACTCTCTCTGGTGGATAGAATCTGCAAGGCTTTCGAGGAAAAGAGTTCAGTTAGCCTGGTGCTGTGTGACCAGGGGTCGATTGTATGTCTCACAGGATCCTACTGGAAAAGCTCTCCAGATATGGTTTTCGAGGGGCAGAGCATGGAGCATGGTAGCAATTTTGTTACAAAAACTACGAACCAATAGGTTTTTTACCTATAGTTTTTTATTTGGTTGGACTGTATGATACCCTTGTTTTCAAACACTAATATACAATTCAGTATACCAGTATTTAGACTCAGGAAAATAAATAGGAAAATCACCTACCCCTATCCAAACTATGACGTAATGATACCGATTGTTACAAACAGGGTTTCAGGTTGTACATTGTAATAAGGAATATGAAGGAGACAGATAGGTAGAAACAAATCGATATTATACTGTGAAGTTGGCTTGGTGAGCCAAGAGAGTAAGCAGCTTCTATGGTGGCTCCTGTTCAGTGCTTCGAAAAAGTGTTTTTTTTCAGTGTTTTTTAGGTAGTGTGTTATATCAATGTGTTCATCTTGTTATCGTGTATAAGTGTGCGAAATCTTAATTAAATCCGGCCACAGGTAGTAGAGTTATGAGTGTTTTAGTGTTTTAATTTTAGCATCCCATACAAAAGCATAGGGAAATAAAAGTTTTAGAAAAATCACTCTCTCCTGAGCTTAATATTACGGATTTTGTGTCAGTTTTTGGATATTACGGATGCCAATACCTTGGGTAAAAATGCCACTTGCTCCTTTCTTAAAGCTTAATTCTAGGCCGTGGGAAAATTATTTTGTGAAACAAAAACAGCAAGTATTTAGCCTAGAGTAGCTCAGTGGGAAGAAGAGAATAGGTTTGCTGGCAGAGACTGGTTCCAGTTCCAGAGTTGTTTACCTCAACATTCTTTAGTCACACTTTGGCAGGAAACTCTGGAACAGTTGCTTCAAGAAAGGTCAGAATGATACTGTCCAGCTAGAAGATACAGAAGCCAGGAAAGAACTGCTCTATGATACGGCTGTAGTGTGTTGCATGGGAGTTGATACAGTTTTCTGATACGGAACTGGACTTTCAGCCATCCTTCTTCCCCATATAACCCTATATGAACCTCTAACTTCCTTATCCTTGGTCCCACACACTTCCCAACCCCCTTTTTGGTATCGTGCCCCAGACCCCCCACCCCCCCTCTAGAAAATTGTTATCTTCCAGTTGGATCCCTCTTCATAAGAGAGAAACGTTGCACTGTGCGGGGTAACCCCCCCCCCACCTACTAGTTCTGAGATAAATAGACCCTCAGTCGAAAACTTGTATTCCTCTTATCTCTGCTTATGGTGTACCTATCTCCCCCATTTTTGGAGGCAGCATAGAGGAACCTCAACCTCAAATTCTTATCAGAGTAGACTCCCCCCCCTCCTGTGACTGCCCCTTTGTGCGCCATGAATTCCCTTTGAGGTTCCCTGTAGGTCCTTATCTCCTTTCCCCCCTCTGCAAGGAGCCAGTTTCTCTCCGGAAAAATTATCGGAGCCCCAAGGGGACATAAGTCACCCATACTTCGGTTACCCCTCTCGAACCCCTCTCGATAAATTCTTTTTTAAACTATTTCCTTTTACTATAAAACATTATATTGCTGTAACATTCTATTATTAGTCGACTAACTATATTCAATTTATTGAACTCTATCAATATTCAGAGTTAGACCTACTGTGAAATAATTTCTTGAATAAAGTGAAGCAAAGAATACAATACTATTACAAAGAATACAATTAATCTAAATAACCAGAATGGATGGAGCAGTACTAACCATTCATTAGAGAAGTCCATTTTGATCATTATTTTTTGCATTTTATTTAATGAATAGTTCTTTGTTTCAAGAACAGTGTTTTTAAACTATAAGAATATGTCATTTATTCCCGCGTACAGGCTTAGAAAGCCCATGCATGTCTCACTCCAATTTGTATAATATATTACAAATATATTATGTTATTGAAATAAATAATTCAATCATTATTATTTGGAAATTTGATTACAAAAACTATTCTTTCCCGTTTAAAGTTCATCAGGATGGATATTATTTTTTAGACAATTTAATTAGTTTCTCCACAATGATGAAATATGGAGGTGACTGAGATGAGAATGTTAAGATGGATGTGTGGGGTTACAAGAAGAGATAAAATGAGAAATGAATTGATCAGAGGCACTGTAAAAGTTGGACTACTGGGAAAGAGAATGCAGGAGACAAGGATGAGGTGGTTTGGGCATGTACAGCGACGGGAGGAGGATTATGTTGGACGAAGAGTGCAGGATTTGGTTTTGGATGGTGTGAGAGGACGAGGTAGACCTAGGATGAGGTGGGGAGATAGAATAGCGGCTGACTTGCGAGTGAGTGGTTGGAGGAGAGAGGAAGCATTTGATAAGGCTTTGGGGAGAGGCAGACTAAGAGAAAGGAATGCCGACCCCATTTGAATGGGATAAGGCACAGCGAAAGAAGAAGAAGAAGAAGAAGAGGAAGAAGAATTAGTTTCTCCACAATAGAACCGAATAACCATCTTCGTTTTATTTTGGTAACCTAAAGTATGATAAACTCCAATCAGAGCCATTGCTTATTTGAAAAAAATAGTTCGCAAGCGAATTATTCTCTTCCTGGGGTTCACTACTCATATTATTTTTGAATATATGTTTCAGGTGATGATACTCGACGTGACTGAGAAATCAAATTCAGAATTGTATGGGAAATCTGCTACAAATCTTCGATTCAGATCGCAGTACCCGTAATGACTCCAGGCAAGGGAACGTTGACTTGACCAAATCACCAAGCAGTAGAGATCAAGTTCAACATGATGCTGCATGAGAGTAGATAGAATATGTAAAAAACATATATAAATTACATTGAAGAAAATGAAAAGCAAATAGCAAAAAGCAAATTAGGATGTGAAAAGCAAATGAAACTTGATGATGAGTAATCTTAGGTGACTTTGTCTTTTTTTGGCAGGTTCAATTTGGAGTCGATGGATTTTGTTGCTATCTTTCCTCTCGAACTGACGTATCTGATTTTGTCATATTTATCATCAGATGACTTGAAGTATTGTGACCGTGTGAGCCAGCTATGGAGTAGGACCATTCACAATTTCATACAAAGTCGTGATCTCATTGAACGCGTTCGACTGAAACATAATTGGCAACAAGGAAAATACTCAGTTCATTGGCTTCATATCCCAATGCAGAAGCTGTTGGTCTCATGTTGGAGAACTACACTTATTCCTTCAAATGACAATGTCTTCTACTACCCTCTAGTGGGTAGATTGGACTATGAACAGAATCTTTGTGGCCTTTATTTGTTTCGGTTGGATGCTGCCTTGAGAATGGCTACCAAATTGGTATTCATGACTAGTACCCCATATTTGATATGGAAAGTTTGTGTGCTGAGAGACTGCTTAGTTTGGATATATGGAACCAGCTAATGTACTATGATGGTGAAACACACAGAACTATTGAGCATGAACTTCATGACAATTCAGATGGTGACCTTTTTATAAGAATGGATTCACACCACATTGTAGCTTGGACTGAGTGGGGATATCTGAAAGTTTGGTGCAAACGCACGACTGATCTTTTAGAATTGGAGCGTAACGAAGCAGGCCTGTATTATCAGCTTTGCAGTTTTCACGATGGATGTCTCGTTATCTTTACTTGTGGAGATTTAGACAATATTCATTATGGGAAAATTTCAAATATCTCCAAACTTGAAATACACAACCTGAGAAATGATAAGCCAGGCAGGCTTCAGTACAGGATTTATGTTGATGGAAAAGCCGATTATCTTGCATCAAATGAACGCTATATTATTCTAATTATCATATGCCCTATTACATCTTATCGCTTAATCCAAGTGAGGGATATAGATAACCGTGCTGTCATTAAATACACATATCCATATTTCATCAGATTTGAATTGTATAATATCTGTGATGATTACATTATTTTAAGAGAGGATTGCAGTGAATTTGTAATATTGACTCTTGCCACTGGTGAACAGACCAGAATTGCATCAACTAGCACAATATTAAAAACATTGTTTGAAAATATTGCTGTGAATCTCAAGGCTGACAAAACGTTACAAGTTCTGGACTGGAGAGATCAAATTGAGCTGCATAGGTTGCCAAGCCCCAAGGGAAAGGCAGATTGGGTTGTTGATGCCAATGAATACATGGTGGTTACTTATGATAAAGATGCCAATACATTTGTAGTTTTCAAGTATGGTTAGGTTAAGTTAGGGTTAGATTAGATTAGGTTACATTAGATTAGGTGACAGTGTGGTGGAAAGTGAATCTATACCCTCAAGGCTAATATAATTTATTAGTGTTTTACCATCCTAGTACATTCTGCTGATTTCCGAGTTATCAGTTTATTATTAAGAGCTACATTAAAAACTTTATTAGTATTAATAATTTAGGTTTTATGTACTTAAATGTGTGTGTATATGTATGTGTATATAATGTATATGTGTGTATGTATGTGTATATTAATGTATATGTGTGTATGTATGTCTATGTATGTGTATATTGTGTATGTATGTTCATATTTGTGTATGTCTATGTATGTATGATATATCTTCACATTCGACGATTTCCCAGTCACTCGAGTGATTTCGCTAATCGTCACTAGAGACGATTTCGCTAGTAACCAGGAAGAAATTAAAAAAAAAAAAAAACAAAGCTCCTGAACAAAGTTCAAGTAGTAAACGCGAGTTTGTGACACAGTCATTGTACCTGATTTTTCATGATCTTCGCAATACATCTTTTCTTGGTTTAAATCGAGATCACTGAACATCAGCTCACAAGTGGGTTTGAGAGACTTCAATTGCAGAGCATAGCAGCAATCCAACTTTGTTGTTAAACTTTGGCAAAAGACTAATGAGACTCGGAATTATTCCAAATAGGGGACCCTAGGATTTCTAGTGGAAAGCAAATTTACCCAGAACATTTCATGGCTAACTAGTCCTGATCATTTGTTAATTATAATTGCTTATACCCTAATAGTAATTAAAAAATTAATGCTGGCCAGACTAGCCGTGCAGTGTAGCCTAAAGTGAACGTTTTTTGTGCATTCTCACAAACCATGGTGTTGAACGTTTTTTGTGCATTTTCACAAAACATGGTGTATGGACCCTACTTTTTTGTAGATGTCGTCCGAGCCTTGAAATAGGGGCACATAGAACACTTAATTGAAACTTGAGTGAATTGGTATGTGTACAGAGTTTTTAAAAATATATATAACTAGCTTACCCGGCGTACTTCGTACAGCCAAAAAGTCAATGTATCTCATGTCACACTTGACTTTATTTGGTGAATCATGACATTCATCTGACAATCAATATTTTTATTTAGATCTCAATACGAACTTCCTTAGCCTACTATAGATATCTGAAGTAAGCCATGGAACTTCTTATGTGCTTAAAACTACCGTTTTAATACCAGTAAACAATTTTATCACAGAGTGACGTGTTTATTACAGCTGATAAGTTCATATGCTAAATCATATTATCACAACATGATCTTGAATCATGATGATCTTGTCGTTCTACGTTAGCCGCTCGGCTGACAATTTCGAAAACATAGTCTGTAAAATGGATTAATATATAATTTTTATTAGCCCCCCTATTAAAATTTCTGGTCAGAAACCATCCTCAATATTTACACAACATATTCCCAAAGTTTCATGCTGTTCTGTCAAGTAGTTTTCGAGTCTATATAGGGAACAAACAAACTAACACCCAAACAGACATTAATTTTTATATATAGAGATTGTTTTAAATTGGGGTATTCATTTTGAATCACTCTGCAAAGGGTAAATCATTGAAGTTGGCTATTTCAACAACGAGATTAGGAAATTTATAAACAAGATATTAGGTACTTATTCAAAAAAATGGTGATGTGAAAAACATTACTGTACAAGAGTTCCATTGAGACTTTTTCTGTTATTTGTGCTGAGGATGCTGCCCACAGCAGCTCGAGGCTGATATATTTGCAAACATAATTTAATAATAATTAATCCAATGTTTATATATATAATTTTTATTCTTGTTTTTACTAAATGGGACCTGTGTCTCTAATGATTGTTGCTTGTTTGGACAGGAAAGTAAGTAAGCTTGAGGCTTTTTAGAGTGTGTTGAAACTTGTTAAAGATGAGTGGTGATTATACTCAAATTAGGGTTACTACTAAGTTCAGTGTAATAGTTATATTAAATTAATTTTTATGGGTAGTTTGTACGTATTCGGCTTGCTTTTTTCTAGCCAGGACATAATCTTGAAATGAAAATAATTGTGATGGTTTGTTGCACTTCTCACAAGATTTTTCTCTAAAATGTTAAATGTTCTCAAGTAGATTTAATAAGTTATGTTTTCTGTAAGTCTGATAGTTATGTGATATATATTTATAGTCTGATAAGATTCTTTACTAATACCGGTAATTCTGAGACTGATTTTTTAATATTCTAATTATTCTGTATTGATTCTGTACTATTAGAAAAGATAGAAAATACTGGGACTGATTTTTGAATGACACTAAAAACTTATTGACTACAATACCAGTACATATTTTTTCATTGAGTACCTATTATTGTCATTAAATAGATTTAGCCTAATACAAATTTGGGGAGATTAGATGAAGGAATTCTTAGCTTCTAATGACTGTTTTGACTATATAAATGGATATTTTTCCAAGTATTGTTTATAAAGTAATATTTTTCCAAGTTTGACTATATAAATGAATATTTTTCCAAGTATTGTTTATAAAGTAATATATTAAATATTTTTCCAAGTTTGACTATATAAATGGATATTTTTCCAAGTATATTGTTTAAAAAGTAATATATTAAATATTTTTCCAAGTTTGACTATATAAATGGATATTTTTCTAAGTATTATATTATGTAGGCTACTTAATAAAGATAGGTGCACTCAGATCAGACGGACGGCACGCATCGGACGATTAGATTTGATGCATTGTTTTTAATTGGAGTGCGCATACCTATATGATGCGGATAGATATTGTGACAACACACTTCGTAAGCAGGCTGGCATAGCTCAAATTGATAGTAGCGAGCAGCAATATCGATAAGATAAGATGCCAGCCAGCCATTATTTCGATTCATGCGCAGCTTTAATATAATAAAGATTTCACTTCAATACTGTGATATTATAAATGTAATAATGTAATAATAATTTCTGTCAAGTTATATTTTTAATTATTTTATCTCCTCTCTCGGAAAGGTGTTCTCCGAATTATCCCTCTACCTCCATGTTTATTTAGTTTTCTTACATGGAGAGTTTCGTTTCTCTCTTTTGCAATTGAGTGTGCTTACCCCCAACCACCATATCTTTGGGGAAGTATTGGCCTACGGCCTTATCTGTTATTGTAACGGGACTCTCTCCCGGCAACTTGGAAGGAGCTTGGCTGTTTTTCGTTCACTCTTCTCCTAGACTTCTCCGAACTCGCTGGCAATCGGTTGGAGTGTGCGGTTGATTGAAATGAATAAATGGTTTAGTGCGTATGCGTGTGGAAGGCTGACGGACAAAAGCTTAAAAAAAACCGGTGAGTCCATTCCAATTGATCAAATTAAGTTTTAAAGGACCCTTAGGTCAGAGGTAGTTCTCACAATATGCACACTCCAATTGAAAACAATGCATCAAATCTAATCGTCCGATGACGGTCTGTGTGTGATTTTATTAATAATATGACATACATTAGCAATAAAGTAAAATGTCAGAAGTTCTTGAGATTGATGTTGCTTTCCATGACGATCACACTTTATAATAACTTTGTTGTAGTTTAGACACTCTGTTACATTTGTATATATTTGAAAAACAATCCTAGAAAAGTGAAACTACAACGAAGTTCTTTAAGATTACACATTGACCCATTTCTACAATGGGAAAAACAGGTTTAAAGAAATATTGAAGACCCACTTTTTGATGAGACCTTATTACAAATGGGAGGATTTTTTTGAAGACCTCTTTACTAATTCTAAAAAGCACATTTCTAATGGCTGCTATCACAATCGACTGATGCAATTGAAAGTTTGTTTACTGTTTTGGGCTAACTTTTTCCCTAGGTATAAATAAATTAAAAAAGGAAACTAAATTAAAAGTGCACTAATTGCTATTAATTGGAGTGAAAGTTGTGTGAATGAAGCATTACAAATTTTTTTAAAGCTGTTCTACTTGCTCCTATATTATGTAATTCAGCAAGTAGTACTTTTATTGTATCAGAAACTGTTTTTTTTAATGTCTATTAGTTTTAAAGCTTACTTTTTTCAACATGTGACTGAAACTTTGGATGGATATTTCAAGTTGTATAAATATAAGGCCTTGTTTTTGGTAAAAAAACATTATTTGATTTGATCTTTGCTGACCTTTATAAGTCCATCTCCTATTTTGTGATTCATAATCACTCATATAATGCTGTCTTTATTTATTCAATTTATTATATTAACTTACATAATATATTCTTAGTCCATTTTTATATTATATAATTTGAATATTATTTTGATTATTATGATTAATCGATTGTATTATATCAATTGTAAAATATGACGAGCCAGTCTGCCTTGGCTGTCTCTCTGCATCTCAGGCGTTTTTATATCAATAAACATGGGTATTTATTTATTCAAGACACCGAAGACTGAAAACAATTATATAGTGTAATTATGTAATGTAAATTACATTATTTACGGTATGTCAATTATAAATATTATTTTGTAATGTAAATATGTGATTGTATTTGTGATAATAGAATTGAAATTACAGAAGGTAAATAAATTTTTCCAATTATAATTTTGATTTGTTATAATTTATTTGAATATCATCCATTCTGTCTACTGGTTTCTGAAGGCATAGCCTACATACATTTTCGAAACAGTTTACTTGTCTGAAATTTCATTAAGGGCCGTTTGCACAGTGAAAACTTGAAATGAATTGTATCAGTTAGTGGTTTCATCTCAAAATAAATTATTTTTTAGCAAAAGAAACAAATGATCCAGTATTGATTTAATTCAGTTTAAGCTGAAATACCGTTCACACTGGCTCTATGGAAAAGACCCTAATTAAAAAGAAGACTACTAGTCACCATGACATTAAATTTAGACAGTAGGTCTTGAGATATATTTGTAACAGAGGGCAGGCTGAACCTCAACTAAGCTCTCTTGGAAAAATTGAGGCTGTCATTCTATTTTATATTCTGTGATTTCCCAACCCATGATATATCATTAAAAATTGTTCAATATCAATCTGTCCTTTAGGGCCGTATTATAAACGATTATAGAACATTCCTAGCCAAACACGTTGTTGGCATACGACGATTTGGTTCCAGCTATTGAATACTAGGCTGAGAATGTTCTTCAAAAGCATTCATGAATATAAAACCATTCATTTCACTAAGAAAAATCCACAAAATATATCGAATATGGAATAAAAATTTGTGTTTTTTCCAATGACCAATCTTGAATTAACCATCCACAACACACTCAAGAAATAGGCATCAGGTTCTTAGAGCAATTACGAAATTAATATTTATTTATTTTAATATATATTTCTATTATATTAATATTTATTTTAAAAGTTATTATAATAAATATTTGTAATTTATTCCCGCGTACAGGCTTAGAAAGTGCATGCTTGTCTCACTCCAATTTGTATAATATATTATAAATAACTATTATTGAAATGAATAATTCATTCATTCATTATTATTTAGAAATATTACAAAAACTATTCCCGTGTAAAGTTCTCCAGTTCATCATGATGATTCATTTGAATAGGATAAGACACAGCGAAAGAAGAAGAAAAATTAGTTTCTCCACAATAGAACCGAATAACCATCTTCGTTTTATTTTGGCAACCTAAGGTATGAGAAACTCCAACCAGAGCTATTGCTTATTAAAAAATTAAATAAAATAGTTCGCCAGCGAATTCTTTTCCTGGGGTTCACTACTTATTATTTTGAATATAATATATTTCAGGTGATGATGCTCGACGGTGACTGAGAAATCAAAATTCGGAATTGTAATGGGGAGAATCTGCTACAAATCTTCCATTCAGATCGCTGTACCCGTAATGACTCCAGGCAAGGGAACGTTGACTTGACCAAATCACCAAGCAGTAGAGATCAAGTTCAACATGATGCTGCCTTGGAGGTCTCAGAAGCGTAAGTAATTCAACATTTTCCATTATTTCTCATATTAATTTTTAATTGGAGCATTTTCTTGTGAACCATATATAGCTTTCAATAAAATGCTCTGCATCGTTCTTCCTCTGAGAAAATTGACTTGTAAAATTGGGGGAGAAGTTTTGCCTTTTCAACTGAGTATTTAACTGTATTTGTATCGCTTTTATTGGTGGCGAGTCCCTGACGGAAGTTCCACCTTGCCCGAATATATCATTTAAGCTGTCAATGGGCGGGCCTTAAGGCTGTCATACTTGAGCCGGGACCGACAATTTAAAATGCCCATCCGTTAAATTGAGAGTATTTGTGAATTCACACATACCCAAGCAGCAAGGAAATGATTTGAAAGTGCTTGAAACTAATGTCACCTCTTTTTAGGGCAAGTTAAATCATTTAAAAGTACTTCCAAATTACTTTTAATTCTCCATTAAATGTCATTGGAGACCAATGATTGAAAATGATTTATAAATTACCTTAAATTATTTAGTCAAGTACTTTAAAGTACTTTTCAATCATTTGAAGACCAATGATTGGAAATGATTCATAAATTACTTAAAATGATTTGAATGAAGTACTTTGAAGTTTTCAATCACTTGAAGACCAATGATTGGAACTGATTTACGAATAATTTAGAATGATTGGAGTCAACTGATTTGAAGTACTTTGAAGTGATTTGAAAGAGACTGTTCTGAACAAAGCTCAGGCTAGAGCTACTAGTGGACTGTAATTTACTATTCAATTTATCAAATAGAAACGAGGAGCAAAATTTGATCTTCAATTTGAGCCAGGTTATTGGTACAGTTAAACTCTGCATTAATGAACAATAAAAAGAGCAAAAACTCACCAGATTTAATCCAATTTTGTCTACTTGCCCTTCGAAGCCTTTATTAGGTGTTTTGGTCAGATTCGAGGGGTGGAAAGAAATCTGGGAAATGAAAGGTTTGCTTCTGGGCAGCCTTTTCACGTTCAACTTGCAGGCTGGCTCTGTACTATATTCCGAACGAAGCTCAAACTGGATTCTTTATAAATTCAAAACTGATGCAAATTAATTCAATTTAACACTATTTACGATGTTATATTTATAATCCACACACACGACACTTAAACAATCAATTACTAGAAATTTCCGATGGAAATTACATTACAAATTACAAACTCGGTCTTCACAACAAGACAACGAGACAAGACAAAACTAACAAGAACGACTGAACAAAAACAAGATGACTGGGCTAGAAAAAATGGCAAGGCAAACAGCTGGACGATTGACACTAGCGCACAAGCCTGCCACGGGCAGAACTGTAGTCAGGGATTTGGCGCCACAATTCAAAAAATGCTCTGGCCAGACCATACCCCCGCCTCTGAAAAACTATTTTTCAGCCAAGTTACAAAAACTGAAAAACCAAAGAAAGGAAAAAAAATCCAGACATGCCGAAGAAGAACAAAAAAAAACACCAACACAAAAAAAAACAACACAAAGAAAAAATGCAACAATCACAACAACTATTAAGTTGGGGAGTGGATATAATTTTTTACTAGGTCGAATACGGAAACAACGATTACACTTAAAAACACAAATACGAATAATAGAGCGAGCAGACAGTATCCAGAATTTCTGTCTGATCAAGGACAACAATAACGAAGGTCCAGCATGACAGTTCTTCTTGTGATGATAATCAATCAACATCGATACGAAAGCGTCGGATTTTGGTAGGATCATCTGATGACAAGTCTCAAATTCCAGTCCAGCATGAGACAAACGACCGCCGACGCGAATCACGCCTTTATCAATGAATGGAGACAGGCGACGAAGGCACATAGAACAATCTTCTCCCTTCTCCAATTGCACAAATTCAGATGAAAAATGCATCTTCTGCACCACTTTACATAGATACCTCTCAGCAACATCGAAATCTGATTCCTCTGATTGGGGTAAGATTCGTAAGAATTTGAGAACAAGAATTACAATTCTCAAAAGACGACCATAATCTGAACAACGACCAATCAATGAATATACTGCATTGCTGTTACAATCAGGAGATTTTGTGACTGTCAACACTGACGGTTTTTTCGCCTCCGGTGGATCCACGATCTCTTCCATTTGAGTTCGGACGGGCCAATCGCATTCGTCCTCTGCTATCCATGATGGACCTGAGAGCCACAACGGAAAGTTCACAAGCTCAACTGGTGATAAACCTCTAGACAAACAGTCAGCGGGATTTTCAATTCCGGCAACATGCATCCACTCCTGTATACAAGAATCCTGTATTTTTGCGACGCGATTACCAACAAAAGTTTGCCATTTTGCAGATGGAGCATTAATCCAACACAAGGTGACTGTCGAATCAGAGAGTGCGACAATACGAGACACATGACAACGTTCACTAATAATAGTGACTACTGAATTCATGAGTTCTGCCAACAAGAGTGCCGCACACAACTCCAAACGAGGTATTGAAACAACTTTAGATGGTGCTACCTTGGACTTGGAACACAATAATACAACTCTTGACTCCTCGCTCTCCTTCTGCGACTTCACATAGATAACTGCACCATAACCAGACAATGATGCGTCACAAAAACCAATCAAACTGATGTGAGAATCCTGAAACAAACCAACGTGACGTGGAACAGCAAATTTTAATAATAGAGGCAACTCTTTTTGACAATTCTCCCAAAGAGTGCATATAGACTCAGGCGGCTTCTCGTCCCAATCCACTCCTAATTTCCACAGTTTCTGGACAAGACATTTGAGAAATAATGTAAACGGTGACAAGAGACCAAGTGGATCATAGATACGAGCCATCACTGACAGAATAGAACGCTTAGTAGCGACGACCTCACCACACTTGACGGAAAACTGAAACAGATCAGTACTAGGTTGCCAATTCAATCCCAAGATAGCCAAGGAGTTGTCTGCTTCGAAATCCTTGTACGAAAACGATTTCTCTTCCTCCGAGAATTTCTCCAGCATTGATGGTGAATTTGACGTCCACTTTGTGAGCGAGAAACCTCCTCCCTCAAACAGCTGCTTGGACTGATGATACAGCTCCGCGGCCTCTGACTCTGTGGCGACAGATGTGACTAAGTCGTCCATGAACATGTCTCTTGGTATTCTCGCCTTGGCTGCTGGAAAACGATTTCCATCCTCCTCTACAAGCTGGTGGACGGTGCGAAGTGCCAAATATGGAGAGCTTGAAACACCAAAAACAACACAATTGAGCTGATAAATTTCGATCGGATCCTCCGGCGAAAATCTCCACAATACACGCTGATAACGACGGCAGGAATCCTCCACTAATATCTGTCGATACATTTGTTTAATGTCGGCAGTTAGTGCGATTGGGAACAAACGAAAATTAACCAACAAAACAAAAATGTCAGTCTGCAATTTGGGACCAGCATGAAGAACCTGGTTCAATGACAAACCTGATGATGTTCTGGAACCAGCATCAAATACAATTCGGATGGGCGTGGTAGTGCTGCTTGCTTTCACGATGGCGTGATGCGGTATGTAGTAACCACCTCGGTCTGTCTGATCTGCTACAAACGACATGTGACCCTGACGTAGGTAATCAATCAATATTTCATGATATGAAATACGAGTATTGCTGTCATGCTCTAGTCGTCTCTCCAAACTCAGCAGTCGGCGTTCGGCGACAGCATACGAATCTCCCAAGCTGCTGGGCGGCTCCGCAAATGACAAGGCAACAACAAAACGACCAGAATTCACACGATGTACAGACTTCCGAAAATTTACCTCACACTCCAACTCGTCCGGTTTCAGTTGACAGCTTGGTGCAGGGCACGATTCCAACTCCCAAAAACGTTCCACAAAACTATCCAATGATGGACTACTAACGAATGGACTACAGATGGCTGTAAAACAATTCGACACATTCTTTGTTGAAGTGAGAATCGGCGCTCTCCCCATCAGAATGTGACCAAAGACACTATTAACAGTCATCAATTCGTGCGATTCACCTGTACTAGGACTCCCACGTAGCAAGTGAGGAACTAACTCTGCACCAATGATGCCATCTATTCTACTAGGAAGGTAGAATTTGTCGTCAGCCAGTGTGAGATTTTCCAGATGATGAAGTTTGGATCTGTCGATTTCACAAGAAGGCAACTTGTCGATGATTTTATCTACCACTGTGGCATCCATCAAAAACTTGATGGTAGGATCCAACTTCGACTGAATCGACACACAAGTACGACCTCGAACTTCACTAGTACCACCACCGAATCCACGAACAACGGTTTTCATGGGCTGGAATGGTAGTCTCAAACGCCGACACAATTTGGCTGTAACAAAATGACACTGACTCCCGGTGTCAATCAAGAAACGAACATCACAAAGCTGACCATTACAATCTCGAATATGTGCAGTGACGGTCGACAACACAACGGTAGAATTTTCTACATCGTTGGATGTAGAACAACAACTAATAGGTGATGTGCCACCTGCCTTGGAGTTCGACGAGGACGCAACACCTTCATTGGAACTTGATCTGGAAAAGTGCAATAAAGAATGATGAGATTCTCGACATTGAGCACACTGAGTTTTACTACGACAATTTTTACTCAAATGATCCACATCAAGACAACGAAAACAACAAAACTTTCCTTTAATCAAACAATAACGATCCCAAGGAGTCATTTTCAAGAAACTAGCACAATCTACTAACCGATGACCCGGTTTTAAGCACTTCAGACAATTGGGATTTTTACTAGATGCATCATTAGATGAATCATTGGATTGAACCACAAACACCTTTGATTTATTATCTTTTTTGTGCTTCATATTAAACGATTCAGTCTGTTTCTCATCAGAAGGAAGAGTCTTAATTTGCTTTTCAATGAATTTGACATAATCGGCATAAGTTGGCATAGCCTTGTCACGTACGGCCGATTCAAAATTTCTACGAGAACTTGGATCCAGCAATCTCAAGCCATGATAGAGGAATATCGAGTCTGACAAATCAGTGAGTCGCAATCTCTTCACTGCATTGATGGAACTGCAAAACCCATCCAAAATCGCAATACAACCTGCCTTTGATTCTGATTTTATTGGACGAAATTCAAAAATTTGTTTGAAATAGGCATCGACTTGCGCTCGTGGATCGTTATAGCGGGTCAATAATGCCTGCCAAATTATTAGATAATTATTAGCCAATGGTGGCAAATGACGACAAATATTTGCTGCTTGTCCAGTAAGTCTACTTACAAGATATTGGACCTTCTGCTGATCGTTCAAACTCTTGTTGTCATGTACCAATGCCTTAAATAATTCATAAAACACCAACCATTGAGTCTGGTTCCCATCAAATTTTGGAAGGTCGATTTTGGGCAGTACTGACTCGGACACGATCGGCTGTGCACTAGCTGCTGGAGCTGCCGAAGATTGAGCAATAGCATCAGTCGCCTCTCTCTGTTTGAGAGTGTTAGCCGCTACTTCAATATACTGAAACAGATCTAGATGTGAGTCGTTGAATGCTACAACATAGTCTTTATTCAACTCAAGTTCCAACTCATTAACCACTAATTCTGTCTTTTCATAATCCAAAATGGTCTGAGACACCCGAGGATACAACACTAAAAATTGCTCAGCAACTTTTGGATCAGAGACATTTTTTGACAGGTCATAAATTTTTTGCAATCTGGCATACAATTGTTCCAGTTTAGCGCGATGCACAATGATTTGTTTCTGTAATTTTTCCTCCATCTTGAACTCATACACAAAACAATTCAGCCCTGACAATACAAACAACAGACAAAAAAACAAGAATGAGTTCAAAAACTAAATGGAAGGAAGAATCACGACTAGTAAGTTATCAAAGTTAAACTTTGATTATCAATTCACAAGACAAGTTACTGCTGAAGACAACTATATGATTAGATAATGTTCTTCCAACAACTCACAAACAAACGATAACTTGTTGAATTGAACAAACAAAAT
>NW_024091094.1:0-22441 GCF_014356525.2 Nilaparvata lugens | reverse complement strand
ACAGTTTGAGAGAAGCCAAGGGAGTGAGTTGATTTAACCAGAGTCTTGTATTTGCCAAACGTAGAGAAATGGAGAGAGGGTATGATTTGGGCAGTAGGAATAGAAAAAGAAGGAGGTGTAGGAGAAGAAGGAGAAGAAGAAGAAGAAGAAGAAGAAGAAGAAGAAGAAGAAGAAGAGGGAGAAGCAGAGTAAGAATAAGCTGAGGAGTACTCAATTAACAAGCGGCGTGCTACTTGCTGGTTAAATTAAGCAAAATAAAATTATACAGAAAATTGAGTGAGCGCCCTTCTAGCTGTAGAATATTTCTGATTCAAGATGGCATCTGCACTTGCTGGGGCTTTGCAATTAATATTCTGTAAAGACTACTCTTCTCCTCTCCTTCTTCTTCTTCTTCTTCTTCTTCTTCTTCTTCTTCTTCTTCTACCTCTTCTTCTTCTCCTTCTTCTTCTCCTTCTGCTTCTCCTGACTTCATCTCCTTTACTGTCTCCTTCTTCTTCTTCTTCTCCTACTCATTCTGTCTTCTTCTTCTTCTTCATGTTCTTCTCCCCTCCTTCTCTCATCTCCGCTCCACCTCTCATCTCTTTCTTCGTTACACCCACTTGACCTACTGCTTTAGTAGGAGAAGAAGATTTACTCTCATCTGTCATAGAATCTTTTCTTCAAATTAATGCCAGCCATCTTGCAATTTTGGAGCAATAAGGATATTGGCCGATATGAATAAAACCAGAGCAAATGCTCATGAGCAAGAGCATGGAACATAAGTTTTTGCTCATGAGCAAAAGGTGGAAGCAAAAGCATTTGCTCATTTTTATATGAATAAGCTTCACCTTTCACTCTCACCTTATGCTCCTGAACTCTGGAGCAAATGCTCACGTATTTTAAAGATTTTTCATCAGTGATTCGCTTTTGTAGCCTTACTTGGTTTTTTATAGCTCACGGAAGCGCTAAATTGCAAACGGGGGGCACCGCTTGTGTTTGCGTCGTCTGCTCTGTTTTCTATTTATGAATAGAGTTTTAGGTTAGTTGAGTTTAGAATTTTGAAATAATAGTGTGAAAAAATGTCATCTTTATAATAATCTTCTGGTATGGTTTCCTCTTCTCATACGAATTAGTTGAGCCATTTTACTATGAGCAAAAGGTGATAAGCTGCTCTAGACTAGACTCACCTTTTCTTGAAGCATTTTCTTTAAAAGTGAGCAAATGCTCTAGTTTATTCATACAATTTTGAGTATAACCTTTCACTTTTAAGCAAATGCTCAAACTATTTTTTGATGAGAATGAGAAAAAGTTTTGCTCACGTTTATTCTTTTGTAGGAATAATGGTGATATGTATAATGGTTGAATCTAAAAAGAGTTTTATAGTTCTCAACTATTGGTTGTGATCGTATCTGGTATAGTTTCCTCTTCCTCATACGAATTAGTTAAGCCATTTTACTATGAGCAAAAGGTGATAAGCTAGACTAGACTCACCTTTTCTTGAAGCATTTTCTTTAAAAGTTGAGCAAATGCTCTAGTTTATTCATACAATTTTGAGTATAACCTTTTACTTTTGAGCAAATGCTCAAACTATTTTTTGATGAGAATGAGAAAAAGGTTTTGCTCACGTTTATTCTTTTGTAGGAATAATGTGTATGTATAATGGTTGAATCTAAAAAGAGTTTTATAGTTCTCAACTATTGGTTGTGATCGTATCTGGTATAGTTTCCTCTTCCTCATACGAATTAGATGAGCCATTTTACTATGAGCAAAAGGTGATAAGCTGCTCTAGACTAGACTAACCTTTTTGAAGCATTTGCTTCAAAGTTGAGCAAATGCTCTAGTTTATTCATACAATTTTGAGTATAACCTTTTACTTTTGAGCAAATGCTCAAACTATTTTTTTTTGATGAGCATGAGCAAAAGGTTTTGCTCACGTTTATTCATAGAAAATGAAGCAAATGCTCCATATTTTAGAAGTATAATCAAATGCTCAACTTTATTCATATGGCCCATTGAAGCGATAAGAAGCAATATCAGAATTATTCTAGTATCTCTCCCATCATTTTGGTAAAGAGTTAGTGGGGAGGATATTTTTAATATTCTTTCCGAAGAATGGACATTGATATGTCCAAAGCTCGCCAATTTATGTAGATGCATAACAATATATATTATTATCTATAGTTATTATATTACAAAAATTGCTTTTTCATATCATATACAGTTCAATAATTATTTCCTTAGTCTATATTATGTAAATTCATCTATAATTTTGCTGTATTGTAAGCTATTGTATATAAGTGTATAAGCCAGTATATATTGTAATCTACATAAATAAAGTACTCAATCAATCATCATCCCTCTCACCCATTCAAAAGAAATCAAAATCATTTATTTGCCAATTATAAACTTAAAAATAATAAATAAAACAGATACTCCATACTGATACAGAATAAAAATGAATTTAAACTTAAAATTTAATCGGCGTGGCCAGAAAAACCTAAGTTTGTGTGCTAGCAACGAGTACCAAAAAATGTAATTTAATTAATACATTTCTACATTGTTAAAAAACGATTTATAGTTTGTGTAGAATAAGTTGAGACTTGGCCCTCCATCCGACGAAATTACAGGGTTGCCAAATCGTGTAAAATTGAAACTTTCTCAAATTTCCAATTCAACGTCAGAATTGGATGTAGAATATCATCCCCAATATCCTAGTAGTACTAAAAAAGCTTCAGGTTTGATGAATTAAAAGGAAATTTAACTTTTATGATAAAATTGGAAACATCGCGAAGATTTATTTTTCTTTTGAATATCACTTCTCTGAGAATCGTTATTATAACAAGTACCTCACTATAGAGTGAGAATAAGATGGAAGTAGTCCTCCCAAGTGTTGAAGAGAGAAAAAATATGAGAAAATTTTAGTGTATGAGAGAGTATGACACAAGTTAGTGTATTAGCATAGAGAAACAATAGCGTAAGTAGATAACCCATGGTATAGGGCGTTTATGTCGCAACTTTTACTGTTATCTCAAGCCGATTATTGTCGATTACTGTCGATTATTGTCGATTTTTACTGTTTTGTTGGGGTAAGAGTGTATGAACGGCACAATATGAGAGACTACCAGCGTCATAAAGCTTCACGGGAAAGAACTACGTGGACTATCGGCTTGAGATAACATTAAAAGTTGCGACATAAACGCCCTATACCATGGGATATCTATTTATGTTATTGTTTTTCTATGGTATTAGTATCACATAGCGCAGATCTGTTAGGAAGGTCCATGTTATAATGACAGTATTTGATCAACATTGGTGTTGTTATCCTTTTCTATCATTCGACAAGGCAGATAGCGCTATCCTCTCCTAGATCTGCAACGATGCCATATTGGTCCTCAACACTGAAGAATACGTATAATTAACACAATTTTCATTCTCAATCATGTAAATTCATTATTGAACCATTAAAAAATATGCCTTCTTGACAAATAAGAAATAAATGATAATTTTGAACAAGAATCAACAGTTGATATCAGACACATACCGGTACTAGCCGTAAGGCTCGCTTCGCTCGTCATATCCGTCTAGCCAGAGGGCCCCGCCACCTGGACCCCCGACTGGATTGTCCAAAAATGAGATCAGCGGGCTCGCTTCGCTCGCCTGCATTTTTCATTTCAGCATGCTTCATTCCATTAGTAAGTTAAAGTACTGAGGAAACGCAGAAAAGCTGAGAAAAACGTTGTAAAAACGCTGATTTTGGGCGTATCTTTGATGAAATATGAAAGTCACCTCATCACAAAATTTTTAGACCCTTGGTAAAACCTCTGTACCAAATTTGAACATTTTCTTTCTATTACTTGATAGAGTTATTTGATTATTTACTTGATTATTCTTTGATTACTTGACTGAGAAAACACAAAAAACGCTAATTTTGGGCGTATCTTTGGCTTTATTGCAAATTCCTTCTAACACAACATTATTACACCCTAGCTGAGCTTTTGTACTAAATTTTAAAATTTTCTGTTCATTTGTTCTCGATAAAACGCTAAAAAAACGCTGGAAAAACGCTGATTTTGGGCTTTTCTTTGGAAATTTTTCCAAATCCGTTCTTAGTGCGCCTCTAAAGGGCCAACTGGACATGCCTACCGAATTTGAACGTTTTTTGGTCCGGTAGATTTCTAGTTCTGCGAGTGAGTGAGTGAGTCAGTCAGTCAGTGAGTGCCATTTCCCTTTTACATAATTATATAGATAGATCAACTATCCTCTATAGAAGGCAGTGGTAAGGAAGAGAATCGGCAACGCTATTTTCCTATCTTTCTTCGCTGCCATTATAACGTGGACCTACTATAGTTCCCTATGACATCCAGGAGAGTATCAGAGACAGAAATTGACTTGAAGAAGGCAGAGAGAGAGAGATGAGAAACAGAGAATCGGCAACTCTGCTCTTCTATCTTTCTCCACTGCCATTATAACGTGGACCTCACTATAGTTGCTGGCAACATCTTCAATAAATTATTGTTGGATTTCATTGCAAAAAAATCTGGTGTGCGCACTCACACAACTTCCCTTGCTCTTATGAAAATTAATCACCTGACGCTAGTTCTCGCGCATCACAAGTCTACTATTCAAAGATCCAATAACGCTGGAGACACACGAAGTCTGCTATCTCTTCATAGTGGATGATTTAAAACAATCAACAGTTGCCAACAGTTTGCTATTGAAATAATAACATTTTCTCGGATTTCGAGCTTATTTTGAATTTTAGGTGGAAATGTTACTGAACATTAATTGTAGAGATTTTCATGCTCGATCTTTTCCACCTGGAATTTTTTGTTTAAATTGTATCAAAAGCCTGATAATTGGTAATCTAAAATCAAACTTTGCATAGATGGGGCGGAGCTCCTGGAATTTTTACAGTGATATGGGACTTGTGGCAGTTTATCAATGACTATTTTAGGTATAAATTTGATCAAAATCGTTGGAGCCGTTCTCGAGAGAATCGCGAAAAACCCTGTTTTTGAAAACAATTTCGCCATTTTAGCCGCCATCTTGAATTGCATTAGATCGAAACTGTTCGTGTCGGATCCTTATAGTGTAAGGACCTTAAGTTCCAAATTTCAAGTCATTCCGTTGATTGGGAGATGAGATATCGTGTACACAGACGCACATAAACTCATACACACACACACACACACACACACACACACACACACACACAACACACACACACACTCACACACATACTGATCAATACCCAAAAACCACTTTTTTGGACTCAGGAGACCTTGAAACGTATAGAAATTTAGAAATTGGGGTACCTTATTTTTTTCAGAAAGCAATACTTCCCTTGCCTAGAGTAATAGGGCAAGGAAAGTAATAAGAGGAATGACATGATTTTATGAATAAAAAAAACTAAAGTGATATTTTTTCACGGAGTACTCAAGTTTTCAATGAAATACGTCAACATTATCTACAAAAAATGGACAAAATGTGGGTTGGGGTAGTCCAATTACCCCGCTTGGTAGTGGAAGGGTTGACAATAAACAGAGATTTGTCAACGCTGTTCTTCTATCTTTCTCCACCGCCATTATAACGTGGACCCTACTATATCAAGCTTGTAACATCTTCAATTATTGCTAGATTTTATTGAAAAACAATAATACGACAACTGCACTGTATTGTGAATCATTGGCCCGGAAATTGAATCAACTCGAGCGTTATTTGAACAAAAAATGTCAAAGCTTTCTAGAGAGGAAGCTCACAGAGCCGTGACAATTTACTCAATGTAAGCGACTACCTGTTATTTTGAAAATAATAGTGTCATATCTGAGTTGTTAGAGAATAGAAAGACTAACAGGGTAGAAAGAAATGATGAGAGGTGAAAAAAGATGAAAACAGTTTCTTGGGAGTTCTTCAAATAATCCGAGATATTGGTTCTATAGTGAGGTCCACGTCATAATGGCAGTGTTTGATTAGCAATGGTATTGCTATCCTTGTCTATCATTCAACAAAGCGGATAGCGCTATCTCTTTCTCGCTTCGCTCTGTTGTCAGATCGTTTTTCAACCATGCATAGTCAATAAATAATTAACAAAATATTTCATTTTGATTATTAAATTATTGAAAAATATAAGTTCTTGTTCAATAATATATAATTGATTATTTAAACGAGAATGAACCGTTAATATTACATCAATAAACCTGTATCGGCTACCGTCTATAGAAGGCATTGACAAGACAGAGGATCGGCAACGATGTTCTCGTATATTTCTCCACTGCCATTATAACGTGGACCTCACTATATCTTAAACGAATAATAATAATATTTATATTTTTCATGTTGTTGGAGTCTGACTGTTATTTTTCTTTATAGGTGTGTACAGACTTATGCGCTACGAACAAACGCATTTCCGGTTTAATCATTTCGAATTTTCTCTTTTATCCTCATCTTCTCTCCTTCTCAAGGGTTCTTATTTGGGGTTGTGTGACAGAGAGGACCAGGTGTCCTAACTCCGCCCTCCACATTCTCCTCCTCCATCTTTTCTTTCTTCTTCTACTTCTCCGCCTCCTCCTCCAACAACTCCTTCTCTTCCTCATTCTCCTCCTCCTTCTGCTCCTCCTTCTTCTCCACCCTCTACTTATGCATTTTCCTTTCTATCCTCATCTTCTCCTTCTTCTCCTCCTTCTCCTCCTTCTCCTCCTTCTTCTCCTTCTCCTCCTTCTCCTCCTTCTCCTCCTTCTCCTCCTTCTCCTCCTTCTCCTCCTTCTCCTCCTTCTCCTCCTTCTCCTCCTTCTCCTCCTTCTCCTCCTTCTCCTCCTCTTCCTCCTTCTCCTCCTTCTCCCGGTCGTGTGTTAATGGAAAGGATATTTATATCCTTCTCAGAGAATCGACAATTATTTGTTGAAACACCGCCGATTTATGAAGTTACATAACATTATTGTATTATAATACAAAACGAATTTCACAAAGTATAAATAATTAATCAATGAGAATGAAGATTGAATGCAATTAGAATAACGATAATTATCGTTAACTAGCATTATCGTTATTTAATGTAAATTAGTGTATAAGCCAGTAAATATTGTAACATAGATGAATAAAGAAATCTAATCTAATCCTCCTTCTCCTCCTTCTTCTCTTTTTCCACCTCCTCAACCACCATCTTCTCCTCTAATCTCCTGTCTCGTTCCTCCATTCACTCTTCTCATATCCCCTTCATACTCTTCTACCATATCCCCTCTCCCTACGATTGCTTACGATAACAAAATCCAATACTGAACTCTATTTCTATCTCTTCCTCTTTCTCCTCCACCACCACCACATCTCCTTCCTTCTCTCACACAGGTGCCACAGATCTATTCGCTTAGTAAGCGATTCCACTCACGTACACACAGATTCTCGCATGCGCCCAGAGGGCCACTATGCACACTGAGGCTCACAGGTGTATTTTTACTCCACTATTTCTTTTCCCAATACTCACGCGTGACTCTTTTCGTCTGCTTTGAACAAACATCTCGTTTCTGTTTGCATTCGATATTCAATAGCATCGATTTATTCCCAAACATATCGATTTTGTCCACTCTCGATATCCAATACTATTGATATTCAAGCAATCGTCTTATGATTGTCTAATCATAGCAAGATCTACGTTGTAACTCGACAGGATTTTCTCTTTTGTCTGTATAAGTATGTTTGTTTGTTGACCGAGCGAAGTGAGGTCTAAGATTCAAGTCGACGGTTTGGCATTTCTCTTTTAATGTTTAAATGTTTGAATGTTTCAATGTTTATATGCTTATATGTTTTTATGTTGCGCATTTACGGCGAAACGCGGTGATAGATTTTCATGAAATTTGACAGGTATGTTCCTTTTTAAATTGCGCGTCGACGTTTATACAAGGTTTTTGGAAATTTTGCATTTCAAGGATAATATAAAAGGAAAAAGGAGCCTCCTTCATACGCCAATATTAGAGTAAAAATCAGACTATAGAATTATTCATCATAAATCAGCTGTTTAGTGGACTATAATACTACCCGTTCAAAAACATCGAACATCTTGAAAATGTATCTTCCCATCAACGTTAGTTGTAGACAGTTGACTATAATACTACCCGATCAAAAACATCGAACACCTAGAAAATGTATCTTTCCATCAACGTTGATTGTAGACAGTTGACTATAATACTACCCGTTCAAAAACATCGAACATCTTGAAAATGTATCTTCCCATCAACGTTAGTTGTAGACAGTTGACTATAATACTACCCGATCAAAAACATCGAACATCTAGAAAATGTATCTTTCCATCAACGTTAATTGTAGACAGTTGACTATAATACTAAATGTTCAAAAACATCAAACATCTTGAAAATGTATCTTCCCATCAACGAAAGTTGTAGACAGTTGACTATAATACTACCCGTTCAAAAACATCGAACATCTTGAAAATGTATCTTTCCATCAACGTTGTAGACAGTTGCAGCCAGACCTGATAACAGCGCTCACACTCACATTCCGGGGCGACACGTCACGGTACGATAGGACAGAAAGCTCTATGTTTATTTAGGATTTTTCTAGACATTCAAATTGATAAATTATTTATTAGTTTTTGAGAAAACATAACAACAGGTCAATATAACTCACTGAGCGCGAGGTCTACTGTTCACAGAACTACTAGTATTGGAGCAATCGTCTTATTATTGTCAGATCATAGCAAGATCTACGTTTTAACTCGACAGGATTTTTTCATTTGTCTGTATAAGTATGTTTGTTTGTATTGGTGCATACAGACCTATGTAATGATCATTTTGTACTAGCAGGTAACCCGTGCTCCGCAAGGGTTTGAAAAACACTTGACAAACTGAAAACTTGACCCACTGGAATCTTGAAGAATGCAAAACAGGCTTATAACCATCCTCGGTGAATTGAGAATCTATGTGCAAAATTTCTCAGTCAATCAGTCCTGTAGTTCAGATGTGATTCCTGAATTTTCTATCTTGTTCGTGTGTAAGCCATTTCTTCCCTTTATAAAATTAGAGATTATATTTTCTCGATGATAAAATATAATTGATTATTTCAAGCAAGAATGACAAGTTTATATGACATTGGATATACGGGTAGGCGACTAGGTGCCACCCCGACTACTCGACACCCCGACTACTTGACACCCCAACTACTTGACACCTCGACTACTTGACCACCTCGACTACTTGACACCCCGACTACTTGACACCCCGACTACTTGACTTGACAACCCGACTACTTGACACCCCGACTACTTGACACCTCGACTACTTGACACCTCGACTACTTGACACCCCGACTACTTGACACCCCGACTACTTGACACCCCGACTACTTGACACCCCGACTACTTGACACCCCGACTACTTGACACCCCGACTACTCGACAAGCCGACTACTTGACACCCCGACTACTTGTCCCCTTCTAAAACCGGTTTCTAGGGGACAAGTAGACGTGAGCCATACCCGTATATACAGGTATCAGCTATCCTCTATGGCAAGAGAGTGGCAATGATGTTCTCCCATCTTTCTCAACTGCCAATCTGCTATCCAAAAGCAATTTGTGATAACTATAGATAACATTGTTATGCATCTACATAAATTGGCGGAGCTTTGGACACATCAATGTCCATTCTTCGGAAAGAATATTCAAAATATTCTTCCCACTAACTCTCTACCAAAAGAGAAAGAAAAAGATAGATTGATTGATTGAGTACTTCATTCATGTAGATTACAATATATACTGGCTTATACACTTATATACAATAGCTTACAATACAGCAAAATTATAGATGAATTTACAAAATATAAATTGAGAAAATAAATATTGAGCTGTAAATAATATGAAAAAATAGTATAAACAAATTGTAATAACTATAGATAAAATAGATAATATTGTTATGCATCTACATAAATTGGCGGAGCTTTGGACATATCAATATCCATTCTTTGGGAAGAATATTCGAAGTATTCTTCCCACTAACTCTCTACCGAAACGTTAATTTCATTAATTCAACTGATTTATTAAAATATGAAAATATTGTAAAAGTTTAGAGAGAAAGATATTGTGAAAAAGAGAGACAGAGAGATATTATACTCAAGAATAAGAATGATAAAAAGAGAAAAATAATATTGTAGACCACAAAATCTTCCAAGACTCACATGGAATTAAACGATGTAGCTCATCACGTATGAAAGCTATGCTAGAAATCTTGAGGCTCTGAATTTAAATTTAAAAAAAGATCTCGCGGCTCTAAATTTAATTTACAAGAAATCTTAGATTCTACAGAGATAATCACTTTAAACTGGATTTTCCTACTTGGCAGTATTGTTTAAATGGCAAGCATTGGTGTTCTTCATAAGGAACACTGACAGTTTGATGATACACTCACTGTAGATGTGATTTTTCGACAAAAATGGTGGAAAATTGAAGAAGGAGAAGAAAAAACTAGAGGACAGTGGAGGAGATGGAGAGTTTGAAAGGAAGGAAATAGTGGGATAGATGAGGAGGAGAAAAGAGAGAGAAGAAGGACAGAGAGA
Source organism: Nilaparvata lugens (assembly GCF_014356525.2). Lineage (NCBI taxonomy): Eukaryota > Metazoa > Arthropoda > Insecta > Hemiptera > Delphacidae > Nilaparvata > Nilaparvata lugens. The sequence goes on along the minus strand of NW_024091094.1, from coordinate 11,905 downwards.
GAAAACCAAGAGAATAGTAGAGGATGAAAGTATGAGTGTATTTTCATGTATGAAAGAAAAGTATGAGAGGTAAATCTTACTGTGGATCTATGATTTTTCAAAAAAAAATTATAAAACTGAAGGAAGATGAGAGAAAGATTGATTGATTGATTGAGTACTTTATTCATGTAGATTACAATATATACTGGCTTATACACTTATATACAATAGCTTACAATACAGCAAAATTATAGATGAATTTACATAATATAGACTAAGAAAATAATTATTGAACTGTATATGATACGAAAAAATCAATTTTTAATAACTGAAGATGATGTTGTTATTCATCTACATAAATTGGCGGATATGCAATCTACATATCAATGTCCATTCTTTGGGAAGAATATTCAAAATATCCTTCCTACTAACTCTCTACCAAATAAGAGAGAGAGAGAGTGAGAGAGAGAGGAGAGAGAGAGAGAGAGAGAGAGAGAGACGACAGAGAGCGAACACAAGAGATTGGTAAAAGATGAAAGTTTGAGTGTATTTTGATGTATGAGAGAAGAATATGAGAAGTATTTCTGTGGATTTATGATTATTTAACAAAAAAAGTTATAAAATTGGAGGAAGATAAGAGGAAGACAGAGATTAGTGGACAGAATGGAGAGAAAAGAAAGAGAGAATAGAAGGATGGAGAGAGAAAACCAAAGTGAAAGATAAAAGGATGAGGAAAAGGAAGGAGGATAGAAGGAAGTATAAAAAAGTGAATGAATTGGAGGCAGAGGAGAGAAAATGGATAAAGCTGGAGAGTAGTGGAAGGGATTGGGAAAAGGAAGAGGAAAAAGCAAGAAAAGGTAGGAAGAAGAAGAAGAGAAAGGGTGAGAGAGGAAAACAGAGAAAAGTGAGACGAGTAGAAAAAGAGAAGAGAAGACAAAGAGAAGAATAAGAGGAAGAAAAGAGAACAGAGAGTAGTTTGAGATGATAGGTCGAAAAAAAGAGATGGAAAATTGAGGGCAGAAAAGAGTGAGAGTGAAAGGCAGAGAAGAGTGGAAGAGGCAAGGAAAAGTGGAGAAAGAGAGAAGAAAGGATATGTGAAGAAGAAAAAATAGGAAAATAAGAGGAAGAGAGACCAAAGACGAGAAGAAAAAGAGGGAAAATTGAGAGCAGGGGAGAGTGAGAGAGAATGGCTTAGATTGGTGAAAGAGACAAGGTGAAGTGAAGAAAGAGAGAAGAGAAGAGATGAGGAGTAGATGAGAAGAGAAGAAATAGAGGAAGAGAGGAGACCAGAGAGTAGATGAAGATGAAAGGGAGATAGAAAATGTAGGGCAGGGTAGAGAAACGAAGAAGGGCAGTAAGTATTCAAAGAGAAAAGGGAAAGAAAAAGAGAAAAGGAGGGAGGGAGAGAAGAGAAAATTTAAATTGAGAATTTAAGAGCGGACGAAAATTTATTTTCCACCCCAAGCTTTCAAGAGATAGACAAGGCTTAAAATGAATACAGTGTGAATTTTAGGAGAAGGATATGAGATAATTCTAATTGAATTGCAAAAAGGAGCTAATTTACTTTTTCAGCTTCTGTGATAATCCATGTTATCTTAGCATGGGTTTATCTCTATACACATGCAGAAGTTGATTCTCGCTTGGATGAAATAATATTATTATTATTCTTCTACGTAGATTGTGCTAAACTCTACTTCTGAAAAATTTGAATAGATCATCATTCGTGGGATGTTTTCTCATCCCTTTTTCTTCTCTCTTCTTCTTCTTTTTCTTCTCTCTTCTTCTCCTTCTTCTTCTTCTTCTTCTTCTCAATTGACCGAGCGAAGTGAGGTCTAAGATTCAAGTCGACGGTTTTGCATATATCTTTATTTACGAGAAATGTTTATATGTTCCGCATTTACGTCGAAACGCGGTAATAGATTTTCATGAAATTTGACTGGTATGTTTCTTTTTAAATTGCGCTTTGACGTTGAAATTTTGCATTTAAAGGATAAAATAAATGGAAAAGGAGCCTCCTTCATATGCCAATATTAGAGTAAAAATCAGACTATAGAATTATTAATCATAAATCAGATGACGAGTGGATTATTAATTGCATGCGAAGACGCATGCAGTTTAATATCTCAATGTAACTTAGTAAGAAATCAGTTGTCTTGTAGACTATTAATTGCATGCAGTGAGGCATGCAATTGATAACTCGAAGTAGCATAGTATATTCTCCTGACTTTTCTCTGCTTTCAACTCGGTAAGCTTTTGATGATAGCAGCATAGCTGTTTACATCAAATTATTAGTATTGTCGAAACAACAACCCAAAGAGCCATTAGTCGTTTATACACCGATATCTCGCCGACACGACACGACAGAATTTACTCTGATGAACAGTCTTAGAGGAGACTGTGGTTTATAATTTCGCGAGATCTACTGTTCACAGAACTACTAGAAATTGTCGATTCTCTGGAAAAGATATGAAATAATATCCTTTTCAACAACACATGACCAGTAGATTCATTGATTGATTGAGTACTTTATTTAGATTATGTAGATTACAATATATATTGGCTTATACACTTATATACAATAGCTTACAATACAGCAAAATTATAGATGAATTTACATAATATGGACTAAGAAAATAATTTTTGAACTGTATATGATATAGAAAAGCAATTTGTAATATTATAATAATTATATTGTTATGCATCTTTATAAATTGGCGGAGCTTAGGACATATCAATGTCCATTCTTCGGAAAGAATATTTGAAATAATATCCTTCCACTACACTCTACCAAACCGTGAGAGAGGGTGAGTGAGAAAGAAAAGTTGAAATACATTGAGAGGGAACGCGCCAAGTGATTGATTACCAGTTTAGCACAGCTTAGGAAACCAGGTGTAGAGCGTGAGAGAGAGGAGCTTAGGAGAGCGAGTGAGAGAGAAGATGGAAAGGAAACTGCTTCAACAATCTGTATCTGGGTGCACTTAACTGAAGAAGTACGAGGCTCTCTCTCTTTTTTACATCTCAAGGTGTCTGTCTCTTCTGAAAGTGATTGAGACTTGAAAACTGAGCATATTTCCATGATTTATCACTCAGATTTGCAGATATTCAACTATAGTGAGGCTCACGTTATAATGGCAGTGGAGAAAGATAGGATAACAGTATTGCAGATTCTCTGTTTTGCCACTGCCTTCTATAGTGGATAGCTGATTCCGCTACATATCTGATGTAATATTCATATTGTCCATTCTTCTTAGAAATTATCAATAATTTATTATATGTTATATGTTTATTTCCAGATATTGTGAGGTCAACGTTGTAATTATTGCAGTATTTGATTGAACGAACCATAGAGAAACAATAACGTAAGTAGATATCCCATGGTATAGGGCGTTTATGTCGCAACTTTTACTGTTATCTCAAGCCGATTACTGATAATTATTGTCGAATTTTACTGTTTTAACCGGGTAAGAGTGTATGAACGGCACACTATGAGAGACTACCAGTGTCACACAGCTTCACGGGAAAGAATTACATGAACTATCGGCTTGAGATAACAGTAAAAGTTGCGACATAAACGCCCCCTATACCATGGGATATCTACTTATGCTATTGTTTCTCTATGCTTATATGCAGTGAGGTCTATGTGGTCTATGTTTCAACTCGGATTTTCTTTTGTCTGTCTGTATGTAACGCGATTACGGCCAAACGCGCTGATAGAATTCTATGAGATTTGGCAGGAATATTCATTTTTTAACTGAGCGTCGATGTATTCACAAGGTTTTTAAAATTTTGTATTTAAGGATGAAACGAAAGGGGAAGGTATCCCCTCCATACTCCAATATCACTATTATATAAAATATCATCTACTCTGAAGATAGGATTAATGAGACTAAAGATCAATCAGCTGACAAGTGGATTATTCATTGAACGCATTACACAGATGTCTAGAACAGGTGTCACCAGATACTTGTGGATGAGAAAACTGCGTGAGGTCTACTGTTCACAGAACTACTAGTTGAAATTGGTGTTGCTATCCTCGTCTATCATCCATGTATCAACTTCGTATCATCTTTGTCTCATCTTCGTATCATCTTTATATCATCTTCCTAGACTGAGGTCCACGTTATAATGGTAGTATTTGGAATCAGTGGTTTTTTGACAATTTCTCAATCTTTTTCATTCAGTATTTGATTAACATGGGTGTTGCTATATACGTATTTATCATTCGACAAAGGAGAGACCTTTACTAGCTCCGAAGCATTGCCAGATCGATTCTTAACAATGTAGAAATATCAATTGAAATGATATACAATCTCAATTATTATGGGAATTTATAATTTGATCATTGAAAAATATATATTTTAGACAGATAGGATATAATTGACTAACAACCCATGCTCCGCAAGGATATAATTGAAAACTTGACAAACTGAAAACTTGACAAACTGAAAGCTTAAAAAACTGAAAACTTGACATTTAAAAGGCCTGTAGTCATCCACAGTTAATCAAGAATCTTTATGGGAAATTTCAAGTTCAGACGTGATTATGCGTCATACGTGAATTTCCTACGTGTGTACGTGTGTAAGCCAATTCTTTCCTTCATTTTATAATAGACTAGCCGTCAGGCTCACTTCGCTCGCCATATCCGTCTAGCCGGGGAGCTCCACCCCCTGGACCCCGACTGGATCGTCCAGGAATGAGATCAGTGGGCTCACTTCGCTCGCCTGCATTTTTCATTTGAGCATGCTTCATTCCAACAGAATGTCAAAGTATTGAGAAAACGCAGAAAAACTGAGAAAAACGCTGGAAAAACGCTAATTTTGGGCGTATCTTTGGCGTTATTGCAAATTCCTTCTAATACAACATTAATACACCCTAGCTGAGCTTCAGTACTAAATTTTAACAATTTCTGTTCATTTGTTCTCGATAAATCTGAGAAAAAACAAAAAACCGCTAATTTTGGGCGTATCTTTGACGTTATTGCAAATTCCTTCTAACACAACATTATTACACCCTGGCTTAGCTTCTGTACTGAATTTGAACAATTATTCCTGTTCATTTGTTGTCGATACAGCTGAGAAAACGCTACAAAACCCTAGAAAACGCAGATTTTGGGCGTATCTTTGGAAATTTTTCCAAATCCGTTCTTAGTGCGCCTCTAAATGGCCAACTGAACATACCTACCAAATTTGAACGTTTTTGGTCTGGTAGATTTTTAGTTCTGCGAGTGAGTGAGTCAGTCAGTCAGTCAGTCAGTCAGTCAGTGAGTGAGTGCCATTTCGCTTTCATATAATTATATAGATTATTCCATACTAGAATGGAAAGTACTGATATACAGGTATCAGCTATTCTCTATAGAGGGCAGTGGCAAGGCAGAGAATCGGCAATGCTGTTATTCAATCTTTCTTGACTCCCATTATAACGTGGATTTCACAGCATGAAAACTCATGTGATCCACGGAATATTCCATTGTGACGTCATGTCCTTGTAATTCGTCCCGAAAGCCTAAAAATGTCTTTCCACATAAATCTGGTATAAGATCTTCGGAGAGAAATCGTGAAGAGAGAAAGAGTGAGTGACAGAAAGTGAGAGATATATAGATGGATGGAAAGAGAGAGAGTGAGAGAAAGGTAGAGAGAGAGAAAAGGAGAGAAAAAAGGGAATAACCGTCCACTTAAGGAGGATGAAAAGATGCATTGTTGGCCGAATCCTTTGTGTATACCGCCGTGTCACAAATTGGCCTCTTCATCATGAAAATAGCAAGATGCAGAAGTTATTTTCCTTTCAACCAATTTGACTGCTTTTGAACTTCGGCGATGATATTTACGAATTCTGTCTTTCATTTATCTGTCATATATTTTCGAAATCTGTTATCTTATTTGAGACTAGCAGACAAAAGCTTGTAGCACACCAAAAAATTGAGACTAGCACTCTAGTGCTAGTCTAACCGAAACATCCGGTCTCACAGACCGGGTCTTGCTTGAAGTGTTATATTGGATATATTTTCTACTGAATATGAATTTAAATATTTTTCATCGGTGAATTTCAATAATAGTAAAGTATAATATAGATTTCAGTTGCAAATTGACTGATGGAAGAATAGAAAAAAATTTGGAAACATTGATATGTAATAAATGTATGATGTAAGAACACACACAATACAAAAATCCGTGTAAGATATAACATCAGTTACTACTTAGAACAATAATCATGGAGAAATATTCTATCAATATAGGCTCTATAGCAATATTTAAAGGTAGTCATTGAAAATAATAATCTTTTCCTACAGTTACGTTGAAAAGTGGCCATTGCTGCACTGATTACAGAACGCAAAGAATCACTTTTCCGCTCTAGTGCGGGAAAAATTTTTCTGCACTCCAGATTTGCAACATGGCAACGCAAAATACTTAGTAGGTATATGGAGCAACAGTGCAGCAAAATCAAAATGAAGTTGGTAACAGTGACTGCTGTGGCTGCTATAGTGAGCAGAGGTGCACACCAAGCACAACGCGCTAATTATTATTCATTATATATTATAACCAAGGACAACGAGGACTTTAGGATTTTAGGATTAAGGTTTTTATCAATAATAAAATTACACAGAAAAACATTTGATGCATTTCAGGCAATTTTACCCATAATTACCCACTTTTCATATTCAATGGTAACTGTAGGAAAAACTTAATGTGAAATACGTGCGCAAAGTTCCTCTGCTGCACTCAAGAAACCATTCCGCCCTCGCCTACGGCTCGGGGGTAAACGTTTCTTTCGGTGCAGCAAACTGTCACTTTGCGCACTAGTTGCACAAATAACTATTTTCATTGTTACCAAGAAACTTGCTTGAGCAAACGTTTTCAGCCTCCAGATATTTTATTAGCAAGAAAGGTTCATAAATAACTATAGTGGTCGGAATCATCTATTTCGTCAAGAGAATGTTTATTTTGTGACACTTCATTGTGAAGCATCCTATTGATACAAGTTCCAAAGGCTGGGGCTTGTATGGTTGATAACTCATCCATTGTCATCAATTCTCCTAAACCAACGTTTCCTAAATTACAGGAATTAGTTTTCCAAATAAAACATGTCAATAAAATACCGAAATAATGAAGAGAAAAACATTAGAAAAAAAATGGAATGCTCAAAGTATCTGTTAGTCAAAACATCCGGTATTCTAGACCGGTAAAAAATGAACGTTATCCGATAGATCCGGTACGTTTTCAATAGATTGATGTTTACTTGATAACCGTGAGTTGGGGACTGACGAGCATTGTTGGAGAATGTTGAGGAATAGTGGGGGAAAAGGTATTAGAGCGGGCAGCAATTTTTGATACACAATTTTGCCACTAAAGAAAAAATAATTTTGCCTCCAGTCTCACAGACCGGTGTTTCGGTTAAAGTGCTAGACTAGCTACACAAAAATCCAATTGAAAACTTGATCTACTGAAATCTTGAAAAACTGGAATAGGACCATAACCATACTCGGCGAATTGAGTATCTACATGCAAAATTTCAAGATAGCCAGTTGAGTAGTCCAGACGTGATGATGTGTCATTCGTGAAATCATAGACGTATGCTATCCATTGATATGGTATCATTCCAATCTCTTGAATCAAAATTATTTTACAAACATCGATTAGCTAATTACATCATTCTCAGAGAGTCTTCATGAATAAAATTAGAAGGTTTCCAGTCGTGTGTTGATGAGAAGGATATTATTTCAATCCCTTTCCAGTGAATCAACAATTGTTTGTTGAAACACCGCCGATTTATGAAGTTACATCACAAAATTATATCATTATGTTATTCAAATTTCATTTAATCTTTATCCTCATTAATTGATTCTCCATATTTTAATTTAGCTAATATATATATATTTTTGGACGAAAATTGAGCTTGAACGTTTTACAGTAGAAACATAACCTATTTTTTGGACATTTTATTAATTTATCAAAATTTGGGAATGGAAAAGATTTGGGCCAAGCCTGTTGTTCCTCCTTAGTCATATTCATATGATTTGTGATTCCGTCCACGAATAAATAAATGAATAATCAATAAATACTTTGTGGAATTCGTTGAATATTCATCAATACTGTCAATAATTCAATGTTGATTAGGGTGGGCCGTCCACTGGAACCGATCTCGTCCGAACTAGCATCGGCCGAAAACTACCGAACTCGTCCGAACGATCCCCCAACAAAGAAAGCTATAGATGCTCGTCCATTGAAACAGGTTCATATGTCCATGCACGGCCGTCTCCGGCCGATCAAGTTTTCGATCCGAATTGAATGGGATTTTCCGGCTCTATCCGGCCGAACTAACTAGTCGAGCAGAGACAACATCATCCTAACTTCAAAATTGTTCCACAGTCTTGACTGTTATTGTTTTTTGAACTTGTTCTGTTTTATAAAGTTTTAACAATGGACAATGAAGAGTTGATAAGTTTGGTTCAAGAGCATGTTCCATTGTGGTATATGCGAGACAAAAGAACCTTTTATGACTGTATAGGGTTGGATAGCAGCCTCCGCGCTTCGCGCTCCGGCTGGGAGGCGGTCTTCGCCCGCCCAATTGCCTTTTACGACTGTATGGGGGAGGGCAGGTCATTCAGGTTAGTTAGAAGTGTTGGAGGTAGGTTAGGTAGGGTATGTTAGGTGATGTGGGAAGCAACCAGTTGTCTCAAAAAATCAAATTTGAGTTATCATTTTTCCTCAATAAAGGAGACTATAAAGAACAATTTTTAAAAAAATCAGATTTATATCTTGGAAAATGACTGAGTTATACCTATTCAAACATAAAAACAAGGCAATGTTATAACTCCATAACGACAACTGGTCCCTTTTCTGCAACATTACATGTGCTCATATAATCGATGAAAGACTCGACTTTTCAATCGATTCTGACCAACAAAAGGAATGTTACTGCATGATAATCGATTGAAAACTCGAAATTGATATTCTTGACCCTAATCTCTATTATTGTCTGCCCTAAACATTTACTCTTCCGACAACTGGTCACTTTTCGCTTTCCAAATCACAGATATCATTGTCGTGATTTTCAAAGGAATCTGTAGACAAATATTACTGAGCAAATAGGATATGAAGGTAAGATTATTGTTATGAATAACTAATTTACTAGATATTAGTTCATTCAATTTTCAATATAATATTTGTTTATGAAAAGGTTTGGTGGCTATGATAGTAGTTAATTCAATATTTAATAGTTCAGCCAACTACTGAACTAGACTGACGTAAACGGTTCCAATGGACGGCAGATTCGTCCGATCCAACGGCCGAACGGATCGGTTGAATACGGTTCCAGTGGACGGTTACCCTAATGCATAAGCCAGTATGTATAGTAACATACATGAATAAAGAATTCCAATCTAATTGACCGAACGTAGTGAGTTAGTGAGTTTCAACACGATTTGCTTTTGTCTGTCTGTATGTAACGCGATTACGGTCAAACGACTTGATAGAGTTCGATGAGATTTGGCAGGAATATTCCTTTTACAACTGCGCGTCGATGTATACACAGGGTTCTTCGAAATTTTGCATTTTAAGGATAATATGAAAAGAGAAGGAATTCCTCCATACTCTGATATCACTATTTATATACTCCATTTTGAAGATAGGATCAATCAGACTATAGAATTATTAATCAGCTGACTAGTGGATTATATATATCTATCGCATACATTACACAGATGTCTGGCCGTGCATATTTCTATAAGGTAGGGCTTCAATATTTGAAATAGATGCGTGCCCATCAAAATCAATATTCTCACATTTGAAAAACAAATTTAATAGGTGATTGAGAATAAAATAAAAAATGATTAGATGAACTGAATAATGCCGAAGAAATTATCAAAGACCTTAAAGATGCATAGACTCACATGCAGCGCTAGTGTCGTACTTGGAATTGAAATCCGCCATTGAGGGGGCAACCCATAAGATTATTACATACCAATGCCACCAATGCCTCTGTGATCTATAGTATTACAAATATATAATACTAGCCGTCAGGCTCGCTTCGCTCGCCATATCCGTCTAGCCAGGGGGCTCCGCCCCTGGACCCCCGACAGGCTCGTCCAAGAATGAGATCAGCAGGCTCGCTTCGCTCGCCTGCATTTTCATTTGGGCATTTTTATCATATGTTAGGACAATCCAGTCGGGTGTCCAGACTAAACGGCTGGCTAACGGATATGGCGAGCGAAGCGAGACTGACTGCTAGTAACATAATATTCCCAGGATTGAAGTAGCAGTGCCCAATCAATTTTTCCGCGATAAATGCATTTAAATCTTCAACTTGTTCCAACCTAACAAAGTCAACTCAACTTAATGCCAACCTGACAAAATTATTATTTAGTTGCCAGTTAACAACTGTTTCGAAGAGGTACTCTATCTAGATTATAGTTCTATAGTAACATATGATATGGAAATTTCAATTATAATTAAGAGATTGGGAGAAGAAGAATATACATGCTAAAAGACGAACTTTAAACGCTTAAAACACCCTTAGAGTTAAAATATTGCCAAAAGATTTCTTAGTGCGCCTCTAAAGGGCCAACTGAACATACCTACCAATTTGAACGTTTTTGGTCCGGTAGATTTTTAGTTATGCGAGTGAGTGAGTGAGTGAGTGCCATTTCGCTTTTATATATATAGATAAGATATAATATCTCGTGCTAAAATACCCCAATGGCGGCCTTCAATTTCAAGTAAGAGCTATCATGGGGAAGGCATAGGCATTGTGGTCTATATCTCTTTAAGGTCTTTGGAAATTATAATATATTTGATGGAAAAAATAATTTTGAAATAGTTAAGAGAATAATATTTCTATCAGATGGGAAGATTATCACGAAACTGGATAAATCATCATATGGGATACAAATTCAAACGTGAACTGAGTTTTTAACATAAGTGAGTTTTTGAAGAAAACAATTAATAACTGTTTTTAAGAGTGAATTATGATTCAACTCTGAATTGTGATTCAACTGAATCAACTAGAACAGGTTACATCAGATACTTGTGGATGAGGTCTACTGCGTGAGGTCTACTGTTCACAGAGCTACTAGTCTTGGTCCCGCTTGGTCCCGTCAACTACGAAGGTTTTAGTGTAGTTGGATGTTGTCATTTGTCGTATACTGACAGATTAAAGTGAATCTGACGACATCATTTCCCGTGACATCACAGTGAGTAGTTGGTTGCTGCTGTCATTTGTCATTTGTCCCAGCATTGTCACCAGGTGCTCAGTTGGCATAATATGTTGGCAGTGACTGTGTGGTCGGATATGACTCGTATGTCACACGTATGTCAACGAGAGCAGGTCGCCATCAGTTATACACGGATAGTTAGAAAGATAGAGAGAGAGTATTGGATTGGAAGAGTGAGAGAGAGATAAGATTGGATTGGATTAGATTAGAGTTCTTTATTTATAAAAACACTTCACTTATATGGCAATTTTTTGTACAAATTAATGAAAACAATATAAAAACTTGTATTATTGAGAACTTTAAAATATTTAAACGACCATAATAATAATAATAATAATAATAATATCGAGTGACCTGGCTGGCTCAGGTCTGGTGTCAGAGTTTTCAGGTTGCAACTGATCAATTTCAGGGCCTCTGACATGACCTAACGGCTACTATTTTCGATCATAGGTAATTTCAAGTGGAAATGTAGAAAAATGAAAATGTTCTACATAAATAAAGGAATTAATAGAAACAATATAAAAAACTGGTAATACCCTTTATTATTGAAAACTTTGAAATATATCAGAATACTTAAGTTATAGTACTTATAATACTTATAAGTTATAATACTTAAGTAATACTAAGTTATAGTCGAAACTAGTCGTTAAAATATTTTTAAGTTTTTATAATAAAGGGTACTACAAATTTTTATTGTTTCTACTATTTTCTTTATTTATG
>NW_024091093.1:0-24546 GCF_014356525.2 Nilaparvata lugens | reverse complement strand
AAATATTTTTAAGTTTTTATAATAAAGGGTACTACAAATTTTTATTGTTTCTACTATTTTCTTTATTTATGTTTATTACAATAATCCTCCTCTTTCATCTTATCCTTATCCTTCTTCCTTTTCTCCTTTTTCTTCTTCACCTCCTTCTTCCCCGTCTCCTTCTCCTCCTTCTTCTTCTTCTTCTCCTCCACCTTCTTATTCCCCCTCTTCTCTCACCTCTTCTTCTCCTTCTCATTCTCCTCCTTCTCCTTATCCCCCTCCTACTTCTCCTACTTCTTCTCCACAGTTTTCTTTTTTATCTTGTTCTTCTACTTTACCTGCTCCTCCTTCTTCTTCTTCTTCTTCTTCTTCTTCTTCTTCTCCTCCTCATTTAACTCATCCTCTCCTTCTAATCTCCCTCCTGCTCATCCCCCTTCTCCATCTTCTCCCCGTCTTCCCCATTCTCCTCCTTCTCAACCCTCATCTTGACATCCCTCCCCCTCTTATTGGAAGTAGGAGAAGTAGGAAACATGAAGAAGGAGGAGAAAGGGATGACTTCCTTCTTCTCTTTATTCTTCACCTTTTTCTCCTTCTTCTCAATCTCCTCCTTCTTCTTCTTCTCCTCCCTCTTCTCCTTCACCTTCTTCTTCTCCTTCTCCTCCTTCTTCTCCTTCTCCTTCTCCTCCTTCTTCTCCTTCATCTCCTCCTTCTCCTCATTCTTCTTCTCGTTCTTCTCCTCCTTCAACTTCTTCTTCTGCTTCTCCTCCTTCTCCCCCTCCTTCGTCTCCTTCTCCATCATCTACTTCTTCTCCTCCCTCTTCTCCTTCACCTTCTTCTTCTCCTTTTCCTCCTTCTTCTTCTTCTTCTTCTTCTCCTTCTCCTTCTCCTCCTTCTTCTCCTTCTCCTCCTTCTTCTCCTTCTCCTCCTTCTTCTTCTTCTTCTTCTTCTTCTCCTCCTTCTTCTTCTTCTCCTTCTCCTCCTTCTTCTTCTTCTTCTTCTCCTCCTTCTTCTTCTTCTTCTTCTTCTCCTCCTTCTTCTCCTTCTCCTTCTTCCTCTTCTTCTCGTTCTTCTCCTCCTCTTTCTTCTCCTTTATTTCCTCCTTCCCCTCTTACTCGTCAGTCTCCTTCTCCTCCTTTTCCTTCGTCACCCTTACCCTCGTTCTTCTCCTTCTCTTTCTTCCACTTCGACTCCTCCTTCTTCTCCTTCTCCATAGTCATATTCTAAGTTTGTGTTCTCTTCTTCTCTCTCCCTCTTACAGTCCCTTCTCTCCACTCGCTCATTGAAGTTCCTTTGTGCGTGTTTTCTTGTGTCGAATTTTCTCATTCTAATTTAATAGCTGTCTTGTTATATCGACAATAAATTGGGCTCTCATCTTATCTATTATCCCACAGATCTTATATCTCCCATCATTTTCTACTACCTACATTATCTTGTGTCCATTTTAAAGATTCTCGTTTTTCCATTTTCGTTCAGTTGTGTCTTTTTTCTATCCTCATCTTCGGATCCTTTGGATTAAAAATGGTTTGGTGGAGGATTAATGGGAAGGAAGGAGAAGATGAAGAAGCAGCAGATGAAGAAAAAGAAGAAGAAAAGATGAAGAAGAAGAAGTCTCCGAGATGAAGTAGAAAATGAAGTGGATTTATTGATAATATCTCAAGTATCTCAACATCAATATTCACTCTACAAAGTTAGCTCATAATTTTCATCTTGTTGAGCTATATAATCTTTTCCTACAGTTACCTTGAAAAGTGGCCATTCCTGCACTGATTACAGAACGCAAAGAATCACTTTTCCGCACTAGTGCGCAAAGTGATTACTTTGCGTACTCCAGATTTGCAACATGGCAACACAAAATAGTTGGTGGGTTATATGGAGGATTAGTGCACAAAAACAAGAATTAAGTTGGTAACAATGACTGTGGTTAGATTTTGATAGGAATCATTTCAATGGCTACCCTACATTTATGATAAAATCCCAATCTAGAAATCCAAAACAAGAATAATGTTCATCTAAATCATAATTAAATAATCATCGTTCACGAATTCTCATTATTTAATAATGAATAATAGTTATTCTCTATTGATGATGATTATTATTTCAATTGCAAGCAATGAGGAAAGTAGCAAATATACATTATAAAATTCGAATTTTGAGGTTAAATGATTATCGTTCGATATCCATATGAATAAAACAACATAAGAATACTACAATAAATATTCTCTGTTGTCTATGTTATTTTTATAAATATTTTTCAGTTTACTTTGAGCATTTTTCTCGGTAATTTGAGCAAAAGTCTAAATTTCTGAATCCTGTTTCTGTAGTTTTTAGCTGGATGAAACAAACATAGGTACGATTCTTCCCGCTAGGTCGCGCACTTGTCAGTTCAGCCATCTTGCAGCCATCCCAATCAGCTGTTGGCATGTATTTTGAATGTGAATTTTTTGTTCTATCTGTATTTTTCTGATTCTTGAATGAATAAATATGAGAACTGTGGCTGAGAATTTTCAACTTCAATTGGATTATTAATTTTTAAATTAATTAAGGTTGTTATTAATAACAAAATCATACAGACAAACATTTGATGGATTTCAGCCATAATTTTACCAATAGTCAACCACTTCTCAAATTCAATGGTAACTGTAGGAAAAATTTAATGTGGAATACGTGCGCAAAGTTCCTCTGCTGCACTCAAGAAGCCATTCCGCCCTCGCCTACAGCTCAGGCATAAACGTTTCTTTCAGTGCAGCAAACTGTCACTTTGCGCACTAGTTGCACAAATAACTATTTCAATATTCTTTCCGAAGAATGGAAATTGTTATGTCCAAAGCTTCGCCAATTTATGTAGATGCATTACAATATTATCTTGTATAGTTATCACAAATTGCTTTCTTCATATCATATACAGTTCAGTAAATATTTTCTTAGTCTATATTATGTGAAAATATATTTATAATATTGCTGTATTGTAAGCTATTGTATATAAATGTACAAGCCAGTATATATTGTAATCTTCATAAATAAAGTACTCAATCAATGAATCTCTTTCTCTCTCAATGTGTGTGTCTCCCTCCTACCAACTCTCTCACACGCTCACTCTCTCTCTCTCTCTGTCTCTCTCCCATCAACTCTCTCACTCTCTCTCTGTGTCTTTCTCCCACCAACTCTCTCTCACCCTCTCACTCTCTCTCTCTATCACTCTCACTGTCTCTCGCTCTGTCTCCCACCCACCAACGCTCCCTCTCTATCTCCCTCACAGCATTCCTCTCTCTCTATCTCAGCATCTCTCCGACCTATATTGTTCATTCTCTGTTCGTAACCAATAAAGAATCCCTTGGAGCTCTGTAGGGAATTGAACCAAATTACTTTTACGCCGTAACAAACCGACTTTGTTGCTTGTTATCTGTTTGTAGGACCCCAGTACAGTGAATTTATTTATCCTGTCCTAACTTACAGAAATGGAATTCGAAAATGGAACATTCCAGAACTGTGAATGAGAATAAATTGGAAATAAATTTAAATTTATATTCTCAACCATCTGATTGATTCATTATTGATTCAAACATCATAGAAAATTATTGATTGATTGATTGAGTACTTTATTTATGTAGATTACAATATATACTGGCTTATACCCTTATATACAATAGCTTACAATACAGCAAAATTATAGATGAATTTACATAATATAGACTAAGAAAATAATTATTGAACTGTATATGATATGAAAAAGTAATTTGTAATTTAATAACTATAGATAATTATATTGTAATGCATCTACATAAATTGGCGGAGCTTTGGACATATCAATGTCCATTCTTCGGAAAGAATATTAAAAATATCCTCCCCACTAACTCTCTACCAATGGGAGAGAATAAATGGTGTAACCTTGTTCTATTCATCTCCCAGATTTTGATAAGTTTGTGTGTAAATAGGTAGGCGTGTGTGAGTAGTGATATTTGTGAGTGTTAATGTACGCGCCGCGAACATGAGCAATTCACTTCTAATCAGAGAATTACAGCAAAAACATCTTCGTGAAGATTCTAATCTTGAAAAGGTAGTCAACTTTTGCAAATCAGTTGAGCTTGCGGATAAAAATATGGAAATACTAGCCGTCAGGCTCGCTTCGCTCGCCAAATCCGTCTAGCCAGGGGGCTCAGCCCCCTGGACCCCTGACTGGATTGTCCAAGAATGAGATCAGCAGGCTCGCTTCGCTCGCCTGCATTTTTCATTTGGGCATTTTTATCATATGTTAGGACAGTCTGATTAGCTGACAATCTGATTAGCTTTACTGATCAGCTGATTAAAAGTGAATTGCTCATGTTCGCGGCGTGTATACCTGTACGCACCTTATGAGTGATCCGTGGTCTAGTGGATAGAGTGCTTGAGTAGCAGCCAGATCACTAACGTGTTATCGGATGGGCACGTTAAAATGTCGGTTCCGGCTGAAGTATGACAGTCGTGAGGCCCATTGACGGCTTAAATTATATATTCAGACGGTGGGACCTTCCCGCGAGGGACTCCCCTCAAACAAAAGCCTTACAAGTTTACTTTATTTTTTTTTTTTTGTTAGTGTGGCAAGTTCTACTGATGTTATTGACGTTTTTAGAAAATATCGAAAAATCGATATATCTCGAAAACTAAGGTTGATGGAAGAAAATTATGCTGAAAATTTTTATTGCAAATTTTATATTGAATCTATGGTCTTACTCTCCAAATCAAAAATAATAAAATGTATTCATCAAAAACAATTAAATGACAAATTAGAATACTAAAACAACTAATACAATTAGAACAATGAAGTCTAATGCATTGAATAATTTCTTAATAGGCAAAGATGAATCAATTAATGAATATACACCCCACTATAGATGATTGACCGAGCGAAGTGACGTCTAAGATTCAAGTCGGCGGTTTGGCATTTCTCTTCATGTTTAAATGTTTATATGTTGCGCATTTACGGCGAAACGCGATAATAGATTTTCATGAAATTTGACAGGTATGTTCCTTTTTAAATTTCGCGTCGACGTATATACAAGGTTTTTTGGGAATTTTGCATTTCAAGGATAATATAAAAGGAATGAGGAGCCTCCTCTATACGCCAATATTAGAGTAAAAATCAGACTATAGAATTATTCATCATAAATCAGCTGTCTAGTGGATTATAATACTACCCGTTCAAAAAAATCGAACATCTTGAAAATGTATCTTTCCATCAACGTTGTAGACAGTTGTAGCCAGACCTGATAACAGCGCTCACACTCACATTCCGGGACGACACGTGACGGTACGTTAGAACAGAAAGCTCTATGTTTTATTCAGAATTTTTTCTAGAATTTAAAATGATAAATTATTTATTATTTTTTGAGAAAACATAACAACAAGTCAATGTAACTAACTGAGCGCGAGGTCTACTGTACACAGAACTACTAGTACTAGTAGTTCTGTGAACAGTAGACCTCACGCAGTATTCTCATCCACAAGTACCTGATTGAAACTATGGACCTTATGGAAATACAGCAATAGACTGGCTTCTCCACACATCTGTGTAATCACTTATCAGCTGATTTATGATGAATAATTTTATAGTCTGATTTTCACTCTAATATTTGACGTATGAAGGAAGCTCCTTTTTCCTTTTATATTATCCTTGAAATTCAAAATTTCAAAAAACCTTATATATACGTCGACGCGCAATTTAAAAAGGAACATACCTGTCAAATTTCATGAAAATCTATTACCGCGTTTCGCCGTAAATGCGCAACATAGAAACATATAAACATTAGAAGAAATGCCAAACCGTCGACTTGAATCTTAGACCTCACTTCGCTCGGTCAATTATTTTTTGAGAAAACATAACAACAGGTCAATGTAACTTACTGAGCGCGAGGTCTACTGTTCACTGAACTACTAGTATGAGTTGAGGTATAAGTTATTAGTTGCTCTTTTCGTGAAAGTGGTAGAAAGATCAAAAGTGATAAAAAAGATCAGCATAATGGGTCTCAACATACTGATAAAATAGAGACAAGTGTAACACCATATTGTAAGGGGCTGAGACCCAAAATATGAGGAAATTATGGGGAAGGAGGCTCGAGTTCCCCAAAATAAGTGCCAAAGCACGAAGTACTGTTTGCCGTGCTTAGATGCTTCGTGCTCGAGAAAGACTTAACTGTAAGCATTCAAGTTGAGATGCTTTACAAGACCTGTTAGGGATCTTTACAAGAAGGACACTAGGAGGTGTGCAATTTTCAATGCCGCATATGGTACTATTAGTCCAGGCAATGAATGCTCAAAAAAGGGTATAGAGGGAAAAGTTTGGAAGACAATTTTTGACCTCGCAGTTCTGTTAAGGGTAGTGAGGAGGTAAACATATCAAAATTCTCCACCCCTCCCCCCTGTGATAAGGGTGTTGGGGTGGTTCAAGGGTACCATTTTTTGGTTTCTCGCATATAACTCGAGAATAATGCATTTTATAGACATGACTATTCTAAAAAAAATTGAAGCTTACATAATTTCCTATAATATTGATCCCACAACTTTTTCTATATCTCTTTCACTTTTCGAGATACCGCTCTAAAAGATGTGACATTTTCAAAAAAAAAAAAAAACACATTGTCCTTCAATTTCTTGCTATTTTTGCTGTTATAACTTTTTGAATATCGATGGAAAAGAGTCCATGCTGATCATGAGCTCGTTGTGGACCTAGAAAAGGATAGTACCACCGGCTTTGTCGAATGATAGACAAGGATAGCAAAACCAAAGTTGATCAAATACTGTCATTATAACGTGGACCTCACTATATACACATCCAGCGTCGAAAGCTCCTGCTAGGATATACACTTGACATTTGACAAGGTTCAGTGGATTATGAAGATCAGCTTTATTTGGAGTAAGGCCACTCTACACAATACTTGACTACATGTCACTTGAACATCAGCTGAATCTGGAGTAAGCCAGTGTACACAAGTCCTGACATCTCACTTGAGATAATAATATCATAGATGAAGGATAAGTAAGCACTATATTATTCTTGTCTCTGATAATATCAAAGCACTCGATATAACTGAGTAGTATCATAGAGAAACAAGGGCCCATATGAATAAAACCAGAGCAAATGCTCATGAGCAAGAGCATGGAGTATAAGGTTTTGCTCATGAGCAAAAGGTAGAAGCAAAAGCATTTTTGCTCATTTTTATATGAATAAGCTTTACCTTATACTCTTACCTTATACTCTTACCTTATGCTCCTGAACTCACGTTCATAGGTAAGGAAAGTATTGTTTTCCGAAAAAATTAAGGTACCCCAATTTCTAAATTTCTATACGTTTCAAGGTCCCCTGAGTCCAAAAAACTGGTTTTTGGGTATTAGTCTGTATGTGTGTGTGTGTGTGTGTGTGTATGAGTGTATGTGCGTCTGTGTACACGATATCTCATCTCCCAATTAACGGAATGACTTGAAATTTGGAACGTAAGGTCCTTACACTATAAGGATCCGACACGAACAATTTCGATCGAATGCAATCCAAGATGGCGGCTAAAATTGCGAAAATGTTGTCAAAAACAGGGTTTTTCGCGATTGTCTCGAAAATGGATCCAACGATTTTGATCAAATTCATACCTAGAGAGGTTATTGATAAGCTCTATCAACTGCCACAAGTCCCATATCTGTAAAAATTTCAGGAGCTCCGCCCCATCTAGGTAGAGTTTGATTTCAGATTTCCAATTATCAGGCTCCAGATACAGTTTAAACAAGAAATTTCGAGTGGAAAAGATTGAGTATGAAAATCTCTACAATTAATGATCAGTAACATTTTCACCTAAAATTGAAAATAAGCTCGAATTTCGAGAAAATGTTATTATTTCAATTGCAAACTGTTGGCAACTGTTGATTCTATTAAATCATTCACTATGAAGAGATAGAAGACTTCGTGTATCTCCAGCGTTATAGTCCTGTCACCAGCTGGCTTAGATCCTTGAATAGACTTTAGATGCGCTGGAACACTAGCGTCAGGTGATCAATTTTCATAACGGCAAGGAAAGTTGTGTGAGTGCGCCACACCAGATTTTTATATGAATAAGCTTTACCTTATGCTCCTGAACTCTAGAGCAAATGCTCACATAATTTTAAAGATTTTTCATCATATGATTCGCTTTTGTAGCCTTACTTTGTTTTCATAGCTCACGGAAGCGCTAAATATGCAAGTAGGGTGCACCGCTTGTGTTTGCGTCGTCTGCTCTGTTTTCTATTTATGAATAGAGTTTTAGGTTAGTTGAGTTTAGAATTTTGAAATAATAGCATAAAAAAATGTCATCTCTACAATAATCTTCAGCATATTCTTATAATATCAATAGCCTTCTTCTAATCGTCCACACTCTCATCTTCTTAAATGCCTATTTCCTACTTTGTGATGGCTATCTTTATATCAGGTATCTTTTGTATTAAATTTATTCTTTTGTAGGGATAATGGTGATATATATCATGGTTGATTCTAAAAAGAGTTTTATAGTTCTCAACTATTGGTTGTGATCGTATCTGGTATAGTTTCCTCTTCCTCATACGAACTAGTTGAGCCATTTTACTATGAGCAAAAGGTGATAAGCTGCTCTAGACTAGACTCACCTTTTTTGAAGCATTTGCTTCAAAAGTTGAGCAAAAGCTTTTACTTCTGAGCAAATGCTCAAACTATTTTTTTGATGAGCATGAGCAAAACCTTTTGCTCACGTTTATTCATAGGAAAATGAAGCAAATACTCAACTTTATTCATATGACCCAATAGCATAAGTAGATATCCCATGGTATAGGGCGTTCATGTCGCAACTTTTACTGTTATCTCAAGCTGATAGTCCACGTAGTTCGTTTTATGACGCTGGTAGTCTCTCATACTGTGCCGTTCATACACTTTTACCCGGTCAAAACAGTAAAAATCGACAATAATCGACAGTAACCGGCTTGAGATAACAGTAAAAGTTGCGACATAAACGCCCTGTATACCATGGGATATCTACTTATGGTAGATTATGGTTTCTCTATGGTAGTATGTATAATCAGCTATAGTGAGGTCCACGTTGAGACCCATCTCAATTCCACCTATTTTTAGCAAAATTCTAGAATATGCTATTGCCGGTCAATTGTACGAGTTTTTCGAGAGTAATGGTTTGTTCTCAACTTCTCAATTTGGCTTTAGAAAAGGAAAGTCTACAGTTGATGCAGTCACCTCTGTAGTGAGCGATGTTGAAAATAGTTTTGACAATAAAAACTTCACAGGAGTTGTACTATTCGATCTGAGTCGAGCTTTCGATGTTGTCGATCATAATATTTTATCGAAGAAACTCCATCATCTGGGTGTACGCAACAAGGCACTTAAACTTTTGAAATCATATTTAAACAATAGAAGTCAGTCTGTATGTATAACTCCAATCTCTCAAATCCATTATCTGTTCCTCACGGGGTCCCTCAAGGTTCCATTCTTGGGCCTCTACTTTTCATAGTTATGATGAATGATATTGAGTACAACATTGGATCAAAGTTGTATGCTATGCTGATGATTCATCCATAATACAATAGATAAAGACCTGAATACTCTCCAACAAAAAATGAACAAGTGTCAGGATGAGGCTGCAGTTTGGTTCAAGGCAAATGGTAGCTGCTTAATAAAGATAAAACCCAGATATTATTGCTTGCACTGAGACAGGTTAGTGAAGGTGCAAAAAATGCTAAGCTTCTTGGTATTACACTGGACCAAAAGCTTTCCTGGAGTTCTCACATAGATAATTTATGTTCAAAACTCTCCAGGGTAATTTACTTGTTACGCAGTCTCAGCGACTCTGTTCCCAAAAAATACATGAGAACTTGCTATTTTGCTTTCTTCCAGAGTGTGTTTCTGTATGGCCTGGAACTATGGGGGTGTGCTCCAGATGCACAGAAAGTATTCTTACTACAAAAGAAAGCTCTTAGGATAATTTCTGGTGCAGCATATTTGGATCATTGTAGGCCTCTATTTGTTGGAGAGAAAATCATGACTTTGCATGGCATGGTAGTTTTCAGGCTCTTGATGAGTGTAAGAGAAAGATAGGCTTGTTCCACTGTAGGGATGAATACATAGCTACAATACTAGGAACAAATCCAAAATTGATGTACCCTACTCAAGATTAAGCAAGGTATTAAATAGTCCAAGTCTCATATCATTAAAGCTTTTCAATGCACTACCATATTCGGTTAGGGTTTTACACGAATCAAAATTTAAATGTTGTTTAGAGTCTCTCCTTTTGAAAACCCCCTTATATTCTATTTCTGATTTTTATCAAGTAACAGTGGAAGATTTTGCCTAATTATGAAAACCTTATTAATCTTTGAAGAACCTCAATTAGAAGATATTCTGTGATTTTAGAAGATAAGAATATTATGTGATCTTACCGTACTCGATTATATTGATATGTTTGTGTTGAAAATCAATTAGCCTATTCTCAACTTATGTCTAGTTTTAGTAATATTTTACATGTTTTGACTGTGTATTTATTTGACGTTTCCAATTGCAATGTAAACAATGCTTGAAGGAATAAAAACATTCTTATTCTTATTCTTATTCTTATTCTTATTCTTATTCTTATTCTTGTTATAATGGCAGTGAAGAAAGATAGTAGAACAACGTTGCCGATCCTCTGTCTTGTCAATGCATTCTATAGACGGTAGCTGATACAGGTTTATTTACATAATATCAACTGTACATTCTCGTTCAAAATAATCAATTATATTTCATTGATCATGATTTCATAAATAAGATGGAATAATATTTTGTTAATTAGGCTAATTATTAATTCTACATTGTTTAAAGACGATCTGACAACAGTGCAAAGCGAGAAAGAGATAGCGCTATCTGCTTTGTTGAATGATAGACAAGGACAGCAATACCATTGCTAAACAAACACTGTCCATTATAAAGTGAGCCCCACTATAGATATACATATATTCAAAAAGAATACCACAACTTTGAAAATCTGTATTCAATCAAGGAAACATAATAGGAAACATAATTTGGGGTGTAAATCAAAATAAAGATAATTAAAATAAGTTTTTCCCCCACTAGAAAACAAGTTCACAAAAATGTTCATTGTAATTGATTCAACAGGAAATGGTTGGCGGGGTAATATCAATACCTACTATTACTTACCTACCTATATTAGTAATAGTAGGTATTGGTAATATTCACGGCTTCACAAAAACATCAGGCTTCAGAGACCCTAGATCCCTAGATGGAGGAAGCTCCCTACACACAGAGATTCTTCATGAATGAGAGAGTTGCAACGTATCACCAACAATGATGGAAAGAGCATGTTGAACGAATGTCAGCTGATAGGCTGTGTTGTGCTAGAAAGATATAACTCCAAAAAAATGGTTGTGTATCTTTTCGGATGCAACACGTTGCTTTTGAGAAGATACAAAATAGCATATGTTGCTTATGGAAAGATATATTGAACTCCTTGTGTATCTTTTCGGATGCAACACGTTGCTTTTGAGAATATTATACATAAATAACATATAATGTTGCTTATGGAAGAATATATTGAACTCCTTGTGCATCTTTTCGGATGCAACACGTTGCTCCTGAGAATATACATAAATAACATATAATGTTGCTTATGGAAAAGTATATTGAACTCCTTGTGTATCTTTTCGGATGCAACACGTTGCTTTTGGGAAAATACATGAATAACATATGTTGCTTATGGAAAGATATATTGAACTCCTTGTGTATCTTTATGGATGCAACACGTTGCTTTTGGGAAAATACATGAAAAACATATGTTGCTTATGGAAAGATATATTGAACTCCTTGTGTATCTTTTCGGATGCAACATGTTGCTTTTGAGAATATTATACATAAATAACATATAATGTTGCTTATGGAAAAGTATATTGAACTCCTTGTGTATCTTTTCGGATGCAACACGTTGCTTTTGGAAAATACATGAATAACATATGTTGCTTATGGAAAGATATATTGAACTCCTTGTGTATCTTTTTGGATGCAACACGTTGCTTTTGGGAAAATACATGAAAAACATATGTTGCTTATGAAAAGATATATTGAACTCCTTGTGTATCTTTTCGGATGCAACATGTTGCTTTTGAGAATATTATACATAAATAACATATAATGTTGCTTATGGAAAAGTATATTGAACTCCTTGTGTATCTTTTTGGATGCAACACGTTGCTTTTGGGAAAATACATGAAAAACATATGTTGCTTATGGAAAGATATATTGAACTCCCTGTGTATCTTTTCGGATGCAACATGTTGCTTTTGAGAATATTATACATAAATAACATATAATGTTGCTTATGGAAAAGTATATTGAACTCCTTGTGTATCTTTTCGGATGCAACACGTTGCTTTTGAAATATTATACATAAATAACATATATGTTGCTTATGGAAGATATTGAACTCCTTGTGTATCTTTTAGGATGCAACACGTTGCTTTTGGAAAATACATGAAAAACATATGTTGCTTATGGAAAGATATATTGAACTCCTTGTGTATCTTTTCGGATGCAACATGTTGCTTTTGGGAAAATACATGAATAACATATGTTGCTTATGGAAAGATATATTGAACTCCTTGTGTATCTTTTCGGATGCAACACGTTGCTCCTGAGAATATACATAAATAACATATAATGTTGCTTATGGAAAAGTATATTGAACTCCTTGTGTATCTTTTCGGATGCAACACGTTGCTTTTGGGATAATACATGAAGAACATATGTTGCTTATGGAAAGATATATTGAACTCCTTGTGTATCTTTTCGGATGCAACATGTTGCTTTTGGGAAAATACATGAAGAACATATGTTGCTTATGGAAAGATATATTGAACTCCTTGTGTATCTTTTTGGATGCAACACGTTGCTTTTGGGAAAATACATGAAGAACATATGTTGCTTATGGAAAGATATATTGAACTCCTTGTGTATCTTTTCGGATGCAACATGTTGCTTTTGAGAATATTATACATAAATAACATATAATGTTGCTTATGGAAAAGTATATTGAACTCCTTGTGTATCTTTTCGGATGCAACACGTTGCTTTTGAGATATTATACATAAATAACATATAATGTTGCTTATGGAAAAGTATATTGAACTCCTTGTGTATCTTTTTGGATGCAACACGTTGCTTTTGGGAAAATACATGAAGAACATATGTTGCTTATGGAAAGATATATTGAACTCCTTGTGTATCTTTTCGGATGCAACATGTTGCTTTTGAGAATATTATACATAAATAACATATAATGTTGCTTATGGAAAAGTATATTGAACTCCTTGTGTATCTTTTCGGATGCAACACGTTGCTTTTGGGAAAATACATGAATAACATATGTTGCTTATGGAAAGATATATTGAACTCCTTGTGTATCTTTTTGGATGCAACACGTTGCTTTTGGGAAAATACATGAAAAACATATGTTGCTTATGAAAAGATATATTGAACTCCTTGTGTATCTTTTCGGATGCAACATGTTGCTTTGAGAATATTATACATAAATAACATATAATGTTGCTTATGGAAAAGTATATTGAACTCCTTGTGTATCTTTTTGGATGCAACACGTTGCTTTTGGGAAAATACATGAAAAACATATGTTGCTTATGGAAAGATATATTGAACTCCCTGTGTATCTTTTCGGATGCAACATGTTGCTTTTGAGAATATTATACATAAATAACATATAATGTTGCTTATGGAAAAGTATATTGAACTCCTTGTGTATCTTTTCGGATGCAACACGTTGCTTTTGGGAAAATACATGAATAACATATGTTGCTTATGGAAAGATATATTGAACTCCTTGTGTATCTTTTAGGATGCAACACGTTGCTTTTGGGAAAATACATGAAAAACATATGTTGCTTATGGAAAGATAAATTGAACTCCTTGTGTATCTTTTTGGATGCAACACGTTGCTTTTGGGAAAATACATGAAAAACATATGTTGCTTATGGAAAGATATATTGAACTCCCTGTGTATCTTTTCGGATGCAACATGTTGCTTTTGAGAATATTATACATAAATAACATATAATGTTGCTTATGGAAAAGTATATTGAACTCCTTGTGTATCTTTTCGGATGCAACACGTTGCTTTTGGGAAAATACATGAATAACATATGTTGCTTATGGAAAGATATATTGAACTCCTTGTGTATCTTTTAGGATGCAACACGTTGCTTTTGGGAAAATACATGAAAAACATATGTTGCTTATGGAAAGATATATTGAACTCCTTGTGTATCTTTTCGGATGCAACATGTTGCTTTTGGGAAAATACATGAATAACATATGTTGCTTATGGAAAGATATATTGAACTCCTTGTGTATCTTTTCGGATGCAACACGTTGCTCCTGAGAATATACATAAATAACATATAATGTTGCTTATGGAAAAGTATATTGAACTCCTTGTGTATCTTTTCGGATGCAACACGTTGCTTTTGGGAAAATACATGAATAACATATGTTGCTTATGGAAAGAAATATTGAACTCCTTGTGCATCTTTTCGGATGCAACACGTTGCTCCTGAGAATATACATAAATAACATATAATGTTGCTTATGGAAAAGTATATTGAACTCCTTGTGTATCTTTTCGGATGCAACACGTTGCTTTTGGGAAAATACATGAAGAACATATGTTGCTTATGGAAAGATATATTGAACTCCTTGTGTATCTTTTCGGATGCAACACGTTGCTCCTGAGAATATACATAATAACATATAATGTTGCTTATGAAAAGTATATTGAACTCCTTGTGTATCTTTTGGATGCAACACGTTGCTTTTGGATAATACATGAAGAACATATGTTGCTTATGGAAAGATATATTGAACTCCTTGTGTATCTTTTCGGATGCAACATGTTGCTTTTGAGAATATTATACATAAATAACATATAATGTTGCTTATGGAAAAGTATATTGAACTCCTTGTGTATCTTTTCGGATGCAACACGTTGCTTTTGGGATAATACATGAAGAACATATATTGCTTATGGAAAGATATATTGAACTCCTTGTGTATCTTTTTGGATGCAACACGTTGCTTTTGGGAAAATACATAAATAACATATGTTGCTTATGGAAAGATATATTGAACTCCTTGTGTATCTTTTCAGATGCAACACGTTGCTTTTGAGAAAGATACAAAACAACATATGTTGCTTATGGAAAGATATATTGATCTCCTTTTGTATCTTTTTGGATGCAACACGTTGCTTTTGGGAAAATAGATAAATAACATAAATGTTGCTTATGGAAAGATAAATTGAACTCCTTGTGTATCTTTTCGGATGCAACACGTTGCTCCTGAGAATATACATAAATAACATATAATGTTGCTTATGGAAAGATATATTGAACTCCTTGTGTATCTTTTTGGATGCAACACGTTGCTTTTGGGAAAATACATAAATAACATATATTGCTTATGGAAAGATATATTGAACTCCTTGTGTATCTTTTTGGATGCAACACGTTGCTTTTGGGAAAATACATAAATAACATATGTTGCTTATGGAAAGATATATTGAACTCCTTGTGTATCTTTTCGGATGCAACACGTTGCTTTTGAGAAAGATACAAAACAACATATGTTGCTTATGGAAAGATATATTGATCTCCTTTTGTATCTTTTTGGATGCAACACGTTGCTTTTGGGAAAATAGATAAATAACATAAATGTTGCTTATGGAAAGATATATTGAACTCCTTGTGTATCTTTTCGGATGCAACACGTTGCTCCTGAGAATATACATAAATAACATATAATGTTGCTTATGGAAAAGTATATTGAACTCCTTGTGTATCTTTTCGGATGCAACACGTTGCTTTTGGGAAAATACATGAATAACATATGTTGCTTATGGAAAGATATATTGAACTCCTTGTGTATCTTTTCGGATGCAACACGTTGCTTTTGAGAAGATACAAAATAAATATGTT
This sequence comes from Nilaparvata lugens, assembly GCF_014356525.2. Taxonomy (NCBI): domain Eukaryota; kingdom Metazoa; phylum Arthropoda; class Insecta; order Hemiptera; family Delphacidae; genus Nilaparvata; species Nilaparvata lugens. Next base: position 8,565 of record NW_024091093.1, on the reverse strand, counting down.
GCTTATGGAAAGATATATTGAACTCTTGTGTATCTTTTTGGATGCAACACGTTGCTTTTGGGAAAATACATAAATAACAATATGCTTATGGAAAGATATATTGAACTCCTTGTGTATCTTTTTGGATGCAACACGTTGCTTTTGGGAAAATACAAATAACATATGTTGCTTATGGAAAGATATATTGAACTCCTGTGTTCTTTTCGGATGTAACACGTTGCTTTTGAGAAAGATACAAAACAACATATGTTGCTTATGGAAAGATATATTGATCTCCTTTTGTATCTTTTTGGATGCAACCGTTGCTTTTGGGAAAATAGATAAATAACATAAATGTTGCTTATGGAAGATATATTGAACTCCTTGTGTATCTTTTTGGATGCAACACGTTGCTTTTGGGAAAATACATAATAACATATATTGCTTATGGAAAGATATATTGAACTCTTGTGTATCTTTTTGGATGCAACACGTTGCTTTTGGGAAAATACATAAATAACATATGTTGCTTATGGAAAGATATATTGAACTCCTTGTGTATCTTTTCGGATGTAACACGTTGCTTTTGAGAAAGATACAAAACAACATATGTTGCTTATGGAAAGATATATTGATCTCCTTTTGTATCTTTTTGGATGCAACACGTTGCTTTTGGGAAAATAGATAAATAACATAAATGTTGCTTATGGAAAGATATATTGAACTCCTTGTGTATCTGTTCGGATGCAACACGTTGCTTTTGAGAGATACAAAATAACATATGTTGCTTATGGAAAGATATATTGAACTCCTTGTGTATCTTTTCGGATGCAACACGTTGCTTTTGAGAAGATACAAAATAAATATGTTGCTTATGGAAAGATATATTGAACTCCTTGTGTATCTTTTCAGATGCAACACGTTGCTTTTGAGAAGATACAAAATAACATATGTTGCTTATGGAAAGATATATTGAACTCCTTGTGTATCTTTTCGGATGCAACACGTTGCTTTTGAGAAGATACAAAATAACATATGTTGCTTATGGAAAGATATATTGAACTCCTTGTGTATCTTTTCGGATGCAACACGTTGCTTTTGAGAAGATACAAAATAACATATGTTGCTTATAGAACTCCTTTCCGGAAGCAACACGAATGCTTCTTCTTCTTCTTCTACTTCTCCTTCTTGTTATTGTCTTGTTCTCCTCTTTCTTCTACCACTACATCTTCCTGCTTCCTCGTCAACACCTTCCCCTTCTTCTTACTCTACTACGTCTCGTTCTTATCACAATCCCTTTTCATTCTTTTTCTACTTCTACTTCTCCCACTTCTTTTTCTTCTTCCAACACCGCTCTTTTTTTGCTCACCTTCTTTTTTTCCCCAAGCTGTTTTCTCAATCTTCTCTCTTCTATCGCTGCTGCTGTTCTTCCTCCACTTCGTTTTTCTATTATTCTTCTTCTCCTCCTCCCCATCCATCTTCTTCTTTTTCTTCGCCATCCACCCCCTCCTCTTATGTCTTCTTCTACATGATCTTCTTCATCGCCTTCTCTACCCCCTTCTTCTTCTTCTTCTTCTTCTTCTTCTTCTTCTTCTTCTTCTTCTTCTTCTTCTTCTTCTCCTCTTCCTCCTCCTCCTCCTCCTCCTCATCCTCATTCTTCTTCTTCTTCTTCATCATCCTCTTTCTATTCCTCTCCTTTGGTAGAGAGTTAGTGGGGAGGATATTTTAAATATTCTTTCCGAAGAATGGACATTGATATGACCAAAGCTCCGCCAATTTATGTACATGCATTACAATAGAATTATCTACAATTTTTACAGATTGCTTTTTTCAATTATTTTCTTAGTCTCTATTATGTAAATTCATCTATAATTTTGCTGTATTGTAAGCTATTGTATATCAGTGTGTAAGCCAGTATATATTGTAATCTACATAAATAAAGTACTCAATCAATCAATCCTTCTTCCATTTCTTCTCCTTCTTCTTCTTCATCTTCTTTTTCTTCTTCATCTTCGTCTTCATCATATTTTTCTTCTTCTTCTTCTCCTTCTCATTCTTTTTCTCCTTTTCATCCTCGTCCTCCTCCTCATTCTTCTTCCTTTACATCTTCCTCCTCCTCACCCTTCTTGTCGTTTTACTTCTTTGTCTTGCCTTTCTCATCCGTCTTTTCCTTCTCACTCCTCTTCTCCTCCTTCTCCATCTTCTACATCTTTCCTCCTCATCAGCCCTTCTCCGTCACTCACTTCTCCTCCCCCTATTCCAAATTTTCTCCTCACTTCTTGTCAGTGCTCAACTTAGTATATGGTAAGCACACAGACATTGAAAACCTCCACACTTTGAATAGAGGTGTGTTGGCTCTACATCTATATAATGAACATGCTCTTAAGTTGATTATCGGCTCTGCCCTGGGTAGGGACTCGATTTTAGCAATAAATTGAATCAGTAGTTGCTCTGCTCTGAGAGATTTCAAAGCAATTCTGCCTCGATAGACGCAGTTAAATCAGTTGCTATCATTCCAGTAGAGTTGCAGTTTCTTCCTATTCCCTTCAACCATTTCTACCTTCATCCATTTCAACAAGTTGCCTTTTCAACAAAATGTCGCTTTTCAAGATTCTACCCATACTTGAAAGAGTTTCAGGATGATCTAAACAATGATAAAATATTCAGCATCTGACAGGTCCAGTAATACAGGAAGTTTCTTTTTATGAAACACAACTATGATAAAAGTCCTGTATTATTTACTTTTAATAGTTATTTGTGCAACTAGTGCGCAAAGTGACAGTTTGCTGCACTGGAAGAAACGTTCATGCCTGAGCCGCAGGCGAGGGCGGAATGGCTTCTTGAGTGTAGCAGAGGAACTTTGCGCACATATTTCACATTAAATTTTTTCTACAGTTACCATTGAATACGAAAAGTGGGTAATTATGGATAAAATGATGACTGAAATCCATCAAATGTTTGTTTGTGTGATGCTGTTATTGATAACAACCTTAATTCATTTAAAAATTAATAATCCAATTGGAGTTGAAAATTCTCAGCCAACGTTCTCATTTTTATTCATTCAAGAATCAGAAAAAATACAGATGGAACAAAAAATTCTCATTCAAAATACACGGGAACAGCTGGTTGGGATGACTGCAAAATGGCTGAACCGACAAGCGCGCGACCTAGCAGGAAGAATCGTACCTAACTTCGTTTCATCCAGCTAAAAACAGTATTCAGATATTTAGAATTTTGATTAACTAGAACTACCAAAAAAAAAAACTATAAGTAAACTAAAAAATATTTATAAAATAAAATAGACAACAGAAAATATTTCATTGTAGTATATTCTAATGTTATTTTATCAATTTTATTGACATGGATTTCGAACGGTAATTATTTAACCTGAAAATTCAAATTTCAAAATGTGTGTTTGCTACATTTCTCATTGCTTGGAGTTGAAATTATTATTACTGTCAATAGAAAATAAACATTATTTATTATTAAATGATGAGAAGTTATTATTTAATTATGATTTAGATAAATATTATTCTTGTTTTGGATTTCTAGATTGGGATTTTATCATAATGTAGGGTAGCCATTGAAATGATTCTTATCTAAATCTAACCACAGTCATTGTTACCAACTTAATTTTTGTTTTCGTGCACTAATCCTCCATATAACCCACCAACTATTTTGTGTTGCCATGTTGCAAATCTGGAGTGCAGAGAAATTTTTTCCTGCACCAGAGTGGAAAAGTGATTCTTTACGTTCTGTAATCAGTGCAGGATTGGCCACTTTTCAGGGTAACTGTAGGAAAATTGTTTTTTGTCATAGTCATTCGATTTCAGCTGTTTTACATCTATGAAATCGAGCCGGTAAACAGCTGATTGTAGAACAAATAAACATATGATTCTCATTACAGTATACTATACTGTAATAAAATCGTATGTTTTCTTTACAGTCGAGTATGTTTCCTAGTTCCGAATTAGGAACGGCAGAACTGGTTCGAAAACCGCCTTTTAGCGCTCCAGATGGAAATTTTGTCCACTCAAGAAATTCCTGATTCGAAACTTGTAATCTAGGTTATGTTTATAGAATGCATGTAGTAATGTCAGCACAAGCAGGTAATGTTTTCTGTTTCTCAATTATTCTTTTCTATATTACTATGACGAAAAATAGTGTACGTTACTTGGACGTGAATGTCTTTTGCAGTGCTCGAATGAAATTCAGGTCTCGGCTAACGCCTCGACTAGAAACATCATTCTCGCCTGCAAAAGGCCCCTTCCCATTCTTGTGACTTAAGATAGATACTACAGTATTACAGGGAAAATTGTTTATGGAACAGAAACTTGTAAATTTTACCTGTAATACGGGAACTTTTCCTGTATTACAGGACTTGTAACTTTTATGAAACAGGGCCCTGGATGCAAAATGCCACATCGCGCCTACTCAGGTGTGCATCCAGCTAAAGTTTGGCCTGAGATGCATTAACTATTCGGCGGTACGAAGTTCGCCGGGCCAGCTAGTGGATATAATAATAATCTATAGTTATTCCAAATTGATTTTTTCATATCATAATAGTCTCCAACCCCATAAGAGCAAACTGCTTTCACAACCAACATGGAAACCAACCCAACAGACTAGATTTCCAATTGAGTTGATTGAAATGTTAAGTTGTGTGAGAGGCTAGATATCCAAATCTGGAACCGCACATTTCATCAATACATGGTGGTTACATGCAGGCTTATATGTGCGCTTCTCCATACATACGAGGTAAACTTGTCCTTACGTCTTCTTCTTCTTCTTCTTCTTCTTCTTCTGCTTCTTCCTCTTCTTCATCTAAAACTATCCTTCTCCGCCTTCTGTTCCCGTCTCCTCTTCTACTTCTCCATCCCCTCCTCCTACTTCTTCTTCTTCCACTTCTTCTTCTCTGCTTCCTCATCCTACTTCTTCTCATCTTCTTATTTGTCTCATTCATCTTGTTCTCTTTCTCCTCCTGCTCCTTCTTTCTGCTCTCCTCCTCCTCCTCCTCCTCCTCATTGTTCTTCTTCTTCTTCTTCTTCTTCTTCTTCTTCTTCTGCTTCTTCCTCTTCTTCATCTACTCCTTCTCCTCCTTCTGCTTCACCGTCTCCTCCTTCTACTTCTCCATCCCCTCCTCCTACTTCTTCTTCTTCCACTTCTTCTTCTCTGCTTCCTCATCCTACTTCTTCTCATTCTTCTTATTTTTCTCATTCATCTTGTTCTCTTTCTCCTCCTGCTCCTTCTTCTGCTTCTCCTCCTCCTCCTCCTCCTCCTCATTGTTCTTCTTCTTCTTCTTCTTCTTCTTCTTCCTCCTCACCACCTCCTCCTCTTCCTCATATTATTCTATTTCTTCTTCTCTTCCTCCTTCTTCTTTCTTCTTCTTCTTCTTCTTTTACTCCTCTTTTTTCTCCTCCTTCTCTTTGTCATCCTCCTTGTTCTTCTTCTTCACCTCTTACTCCTCTTACTTCTTCTACTTCTTCTTCTTTTTCTACTTCTTCTTCTTTTTTTCGCCTCATTCTTTTTCTTCTTTTTCTCCTTATTCTTCTCCTTCTCCTCCTGCTTCTTCTTCTCTTCCTTCTCCTTGTCATCCTTCTCCTTCTTCTTCCTCTCCTCATCATCCTCCTGCTTTTCCTCCTTCTCCTGCTTCTCCTTTTTTCTCCTGCATCTGCTCCTCCTTCTTTTTCTTCTTCTTCTTCTCTCCCTCCTCCTCCTCTTCCTCCTCCTTCTTCTTCTTATTCTCCGCCTCTCCCTTCACTTTCTCGTCCTCCTTCTTTACCTCCTTTTTCTTCTTCTACTTCTACTTATCCTTCTACTCCTTCTTCTTCTTCTTCTTCTTCTTCCTCTTCTTCTCCTCCTACCCCTCCCACTTCTTAATCTCCTTCTCCTTCTTCTTCATCACCTCCACCTGCTCCTGCTTATTTTCATCTTCCTCCTCCTCATCGTCCTTCTTCTCCTTCTAGCTACATTCATGTGCCCACCTGCTGCAGTAAATACAAACTTCTCTCCGAAATTCTAGTGGCTGTATTCATAGTCACTTGAAACGTCAAACATGCTTCATATCTCCTAATAGATTATTTTATCCAGTTACCGTTATAGTTTCATCACCTCTAGTGAGGTCCACGTTATAATGACAGTATTTGATCAACTTTGGTTTTGCTATCCTTGTCTATCATTCGTTAAAGCCGGTGGTACTATCCTTTTATAGGTCCACAACGATGCCAATTATGTTTTTGACAGTGTAGAAATATAATTAATTAATGCAGAGAATCGGCATCGCTATTCTCCTATCTTTATCCACTGTCATTATAACGTGGACCTCACTATAATATATTATTCATCCAGTTACCGTTATAGATTCATCACCTAATAGATTTCATAAGTTTACGTCAATTCAAGTTTACGCCAAAATAGACTCATCTCGCCCATTGTGAATGCAAATTATTTATGTGAAAATGGATTATGATACATAATTCATGAGTAGATGTATTCAGCACACTTAAAACGTCAAATATACATCACCTGATAGAGTTCACCACTTAACTGAAATATAACTTGGGTCTATACTCTGTTATTTACGAACTCCTAACAATACTCTAGAGGCATTGTTCCTGGGCAAAGAAACATATCTAAATTTATTTATTTATTCATTTATTGTATAAATACTATAATCATGATACAATTATGACATTGGAGGAAAAACTAGGCTGATCCTGTACTATTTCTCTCCAGAAAATTTTGATAAAATGTTAATGTTGTCCAAAAGATAAGGTTATGTAATCACACACTGCTTCGTCACTTGATTTTCGGTCTAATAATGATGATTTAAAAATTTTGAATTTTGAAGGTTGATTTTATACTCTAAATAAATTACAGAATGTATCACAATAAATCAAAAACTTTAGAAATATTGCACTTATTAAAAAAAATTGAATACAAAATCAAAAACCTACTCACTATTATCATATTTAAATATCATATTCAAATTGTCCGGAAGTCCTCAGTTACTCACACAGCGGCCATTTTGCTTTTTCACTTTTTATTACTTTCCTTGCCCTATTACCATGGTAAGGAAATTTCTAAATTTCTATACGTTTCAAGGTGTGTGTATGTGTGTGTGTGTGTGTGTGTGTGTGTGTGTGTGTGTGTGTGTGTGTGTGTGTGTGTGTGTGTGTGTGTGTGTGTGTGTGTGTGTGTTGTGTGTGTGTGTGTGTGTGTGTGTGGTGTGTGTGTGTGTGTGTGTGGTGTGTGTGTGTGTGTGGTGTGTGTGGTGTGTGTGTGTGTGTGTGTGTGTGTGTGTGTGTGTGTGTGGTGTGTGTTGTGTGTGTGTGTGTGTGTGTGTTGTGTGTGTGTGTGTGGTGTGTGTGTGTGTGGTGTGTGTGGGTCTGTGTACACGATATCTCATCTCCCAAACAACGGAATGACATGAAATTTGAAACTTGACGTCCTTACAATATAAGGATCCGACACGAACAATTTAGATTAAATGCGATACAAGATGACAGCTAAAATGGCGAAAATGTTGTCAAAAACAGGGTCTTTCGCGATTTTCTCGAAAACGGCTCAACGATTTTGATTAAAGTTATACCTGAAATAGTCATCGATAAGCTCTATCAACTGCCACAAGTCCCATATCTGTAAAAATTTCAGGAGCTCCGCCCAATCTATGCAAAGTTTGATTTTAGATACTTGATTATCAGGCTTCAGATACAGTTTAAACAAAACATTGAGTGGAAAAGATTGAGCATGAGAATCTCTACAATTAATGTTCAGTAACAATTTCACCTAAAATTAAAAATAAGCTCGAAATTCGAGAAAATGTGATTATACAATTGCAAACTGTTGGCAACTGTTGATTCTATTAAATGATTAGTGAATCATTATGAAGAGATTGCAGACCTCGTGTGTCTCCAGCGTTATTGCCTGTCACCAGCTGGCTCAAATCATTGACTTGATATGCGCGGGAACACTAGCGTCAGGTGATCAATTTTTCATAACGGCAAGGAAACTTGTGTGAGTGCGCCACACCAATTTTTTTTACTGAATAATGGTTGAACACACAAAATTGAAACTTTGCACGACCATTCAAAAAAACTGAGCAAAGCTGAAAAAAGTATGATGATTTTTCATGATAATTCATAAAACAATATGGCGTCCATTTAAAATTTTGTTTCTCAAATAACTCAGAACCGTTGGTTTCACGAAAACTCAACAAGAATATAGTATATTTGCACCTCGAGCAGAAATGAGATTTTTCCGGCTCCAATCATTTTCAAGTCCGATGCCGTAGGCCGATTGAGAGCTGGAAAAACATTTTTGCCCCTGGTGCAAAAGATATTTTTCACCACACTACAGGTATTGCTGACAAAATAAATAAAGAATACTTGTTATCATTAGTATCTCTTGATTTTAGTGGTAGAAGATTTGCTGTCGGGATTTCAGATTCTTTTAAAAATTCACTTGGAATATCATGGGCGTCGTCATTTTCAAGCATTTTTGAAAATTTGGAATGCGATAATCAACAATAAATAATTGAATAAAAAATGGTTGCGAAGCAAATGCTGAATTAGTTTGATTCGAAAT
>NW_024091092.1:0-23523 GCF_014356525.2 Nilaparvata lugens | reverse complement strand
TCTATAGAAGGTAACCAACTATAGGTAGCTCAGTCTGTAGCCTATATAGTTGTGTAGACGACAATTGAGGGGGAGTCTGCTGTAGGTCGCTTCACAGCCCAGGATGAATCTTTTGAAAGAATGTGTCCATAGTAGTCACCAGGAGCTGGTTGCAAAATGGCTTCCTGTTTAATGACTCTTGTCAATTTGTTCACGAGTACAACCTGAAAATAATAGATGAATATATAGTGAAGCCCACGTGCTCTAATGATAGTACTTATTAACATTGGTGCTGCTATCCTTGTCTATCATTCGACAAAGCAGTTAGCGCTATCCTTTTCCAGCTCCGGAACGTTGTCAGACTATGTTTTTTTAACAATGTAGGAATATAATTAATTAACAGAATAATCAATCTCAATTATGGAATTCTATTATTCTATCATTTTAAAATAATATTTTCTTGGGGAATAAAATATAATTGTTATTTTAACAAGGATGAACAGTTGTACCGGTGATCAACTATTCTCTATAGAAGACTGTGCAACTATAGAATATTGCTGATACCAGTATTTCTGATGTAATATTAACTGTTCATTCTTGTTTCAAATAATCAATTATATTTTATTTGTCATGAAAATGTATACTTCAATGATTAATTGATGAATTTCCATTTATTGAGATTAGATATATTGTTAATCAATCATATTTCACTTTATTTCATATTTCACATATTTGACTTTTCTAGCTCACACCTCTAACTACGCACACCTCTGGACATAGAATTAAGACGGTTAGGGATCAGATTGAGTTATGTTCATAAGGCCCGGTTGGGCAAAAGCCGGTTAAATCTTAACCGTGATTAATTTCACAAGAACCAATCAGAGAAGGCGTTTTAGAGAAGACGGCTTCTCTGATTGGTTCTCCTGGAATTGATCACGGTTAAAATTTAACCGGCTTTTGTGCATCCGGCACATAGTGTTTCAAAGGTAAAGGTAGGTTAGGTTTTTGGTTTGGGATTGCAATATGCTGGAAGGAGTTGGGGTCCAGGTTACTCCCACTAGAGGCACATCAGCGCCGTGGTCGTCATTAATAAGTCATTCTAAACCCGTCTCGAGTCGTCGATGTGGGCAAGTCATCTCTTCAAAATACTCTTGCAAGCTGTAATAAGGTTTCTTAGTCAGGAAACAATCTATTTTTAAACAGGTTTGTGTTGTCCAATGTCTTCAGTTCATTCGGTAGGCTGTTGTAGATCTAGAGGTGCGTACAGACTGTCGCTCTGCTCCGCAACCGAACGTCACTCCAGCAGAGCGATTGATGATTGACCGGCGAGCAACAGTGGCTCGACCGGGGAACGCAAGAAGATCTAACATCTTCCGTAACGTTCATGATGGGTGCGTGGGCGGTGCGACTGTGGTTCGATGGTGGTACAAGGGCGGTACGAGGGAGGAGCGTGCTCGGTGCAGGTTGGAAGCGCGAGTATGTGTACGCAGCTTAAGTTAAGGTATATTTATCATTGTTTCAAAGGTAGAAGGTTAGTTTGGGAAGTTGAGTTTTTATTTTTAAATGGCAATTATATGGTGGAAGGGGTTAGGGATTAGATCAGTACATCTATAAGTATACTGTATCGACTTAATAGTTTTAAAAAATCTGGTGTGGCACACTCACACAACTTTCCTTGCCGTTATGAAAATTGATCAACTGACGCTAGTGTTCCCGCGCATATCAAATCTACTATTCTAAGATCTGAGACAGCTGGTGACAGGACAATAGCGCTGCAGACACACGAAGTCTGCTATCTCTTCATAGTAAATGATTTAATAGAATCAACAGTTGCCAACAGTTTGCAATTGAAATAATAACATTTTCTCGCATTTCAAGCTAATTTTTAATTTTAGGTGAAAATGTTACTAGACATAAACTGTAGAGATTTTCATGCTGAATCTTTTCCACTTGAATTTTTCAGTTTAAATTGTAAATGAAAGCTCATAATTAAGAATCTAAAATAAAACTTTGCATAGATGGGGCAAAGCTCCTGAAATTTTTACAGATATGGAACTTGTGGCAGTCGATAGAGCTTATCAATGACTTTTTTAGGTATGAACTTGAACAAAATCGTTGGAGCCGTTTTCGAGAAAAACCCCGTGTTTGACAACATTTTCGCCGCCATCTTGAATTGCATTTGATCGAAATTGTTCGTGTCGGATCCTTATAATGTAAGGACCTTAAGTTCCAAATTTCAGGTCGTAATCCTCGTTTTCGGGAGCAATCTGAAATCTCGACCACGAATGGCCTACAACTACGATGAAACACGCATTTTAGGTTATGCTAAACAATTTTATGAGCTACCCAATTAGTGTTGATTCGCTGAAATTTCATGTTGATGTGGCGATGAATCGATTTTGAAGTGCTCATGTTCTTGACTAAATTTTTGAAGAGTTTAATACTTAGTTACCGGCAAGTAATATCGGTGGGTATTGATTTCAAACTTGTTTGTAGACTGTGCATGCGTTAAAGTCAACATATGGACTATTGAGTGTGACTGTTTGTTTTGGTTTATGACAGGTATTGTTGTCTTTATCGATTTGCAATCAATCATGTTTTGATATGTGAAACATACCAATAATTGTGTCCTCCATATTGATTGTATCGTATATACACGTTAACTGCGCTAGCTCTATAGACTATAGTAGGTGAGTTCTGACTTTGTCACGTGGTTTAATTTTCAAATGCTTCAAATTTGTTGCAATTTTTACAAAATGAATACATGCATAGATTAATCCAAACAGCAATATATTTTGTTTCCACTATTCTGGGTTTTCTTTTAATTGTGCGTTTTGTTGTATATTTTTTTTTTTTTTTTTTTTTTAAGATTACGTCCTAAAGACTCCATCATTTTACTCCATTATTACATTTATTTGGTAATTTTGTTTCCTAGAGATTTTCTCATTAATCTAATACAACTAAGTATATGTTTTGTCAAAACTCCTCTTGTACTACAATTCATTGGCAACCAGAGAATTATATTATTATTATTAGTTATCTATTTTTTTATTGGCAATATAGCTTTGGCCGCCTCCACTACAGCTCTCCACACTTCTCGACCTCTGTCTTTTGACTCACCCTCTACACTTCCCCCAATTTTAGAGTTTGTCTCTCATTCATCCTCCCTCTTGGTCTCCCCTCTTTTACTTCTCGAAGTCCCTTTTTAGTCGATCGCGACCTGAAACTCCAGACCTGAGCCAACCAGGTCACTCGATATTATCCACTTTATAATGGCAGTATTTGATTAACATTGGTGTTGCTATCCTTGTCTATCTTCCACAAGCAAAAAACTATCCTTTTCTGTATCAAATTATGATGTTGTGTATCAAGTGACATGATACTGTATCATGATGTGTTGATACTGTATCATATTGACAAACACTATAGTGAGATCCACGTTATAATGACAGTATTTGATCAACTTTGGTTTTGCTATCCTTGTCTATCATTCCACAAAGCAAACAACTATCCAGTTCTGTATCAAATTATGATGTTTGTTATCAATTGACATGATACTGTATCATGATGTGTTGATACTGTATCATATTGACAAACACTATAGTGAGATCCACGTTATAATGACAGTATTTGATCAACATTGGTGTTGCTATCCTTGTCTTTCATTCAACAAAGCAGATAGCTCTATCCTGTTCTGTATCAAATTATGATGTTTGTATCAAATGACATGATACTGTATCATGATGTGTTGATACTGTATCATATTGTCAAACACTAATTTCTATCCTTTTCTAGCTCTACTACGGTGCTCTATATTAATTAACTAGATTTTCAATTTCAATTATAAACATTATTACTCAATCATCGAAAAATAATTTCTCTTGACGAATAAAATATAATTGATTATTTCAAACAAGAATGAACAGTTAATATTACATGAGATATAACAGTATCAGCTATCCTCTATTGAAGGCAGTGACAAGATAAATAATGACAACGCTGTCCTCCTTCTTCCCTCCACGATGGAGGATATTTTTAATATTCTTTCCGTAGAATGGACATTTATTGTCCAAAGCTCCGCCAATTTATGTACATGCTAACAATATAATTATCTAAGTTATTATATTACAAATTACTTTTTCATATCAGATAAAGTTCAATAATTATTTGCTTAGTCTATATTATGTAATTCATCTATATTTTGCTGCATTGTAAGCTATTGTATAAGTGTATAAGCCAGTATATATTGTATCTACATTAATAAAGTACTCAATCAATCAATCCACTGCCATTATAACGTGGACCTCACTATAGATGGTTTTTGTCTTAATTTTTTTTTGAAAAATGTAGATGTGTTGTACAATTCCCACAGTTCTACTGCTATCTACTTTGTGAAAATAATTAAGGACTGAAAATGTTGTGAAGTGAACACTACAAGACTTAACCTATTTCGGACTATGTGTAACCTTATCTAATCTGGAGAGGAATAGCACAAGGTTTACCTTATTTTCTCTCTCCCTATCATTTTTGATGATGTACTTATTGTACAATCAAAAAGAATAAAGAAAAAAGGATCTTTCTATTGATATCGACACTTTTAATCGATATTTTTATAACTTTCTTCTTCGAGAAAGCCCCCTGTGGGTTGGGGGAGCTTTGAGTTGATCATTGTGTTCAAGAATGTGTGGAAACCAGAATTCACCCACAGTGTCCCTGCTTGTCGTAGGAGGCGACTAAATGGACTTCAAGGCAACTCCAGAAGTTGCCTTGCCTTCAAACCCACGGGATCTGCCCATCAGGGCAGTTCGGAGGGGCAAAAGAAAACCCCAAGAGACCAAGATGGGTGAAACTCCAGGCACAAATGTGGGTCAAGACGCTGAGTCGAGGTTGGCCGGGCGCCGGCGCCCTAGAGGCAGTTTGGCGTCCCCTCTCTCAGCGGAAGGACCTATAAAAAGGCCAGGAGTGAAACTCACGTAGGTCACGAGTTTGTGGGTGGAGAGGCCAAAACTCACTACTGCTCAAAGAAGGGCGGCCATTTAGGCAAAACTTCTTGGGAGAGGTGAGGCTTTTAACCCTGAGAAGTTTGTGAGGGGCAAAAGAAAACTTCAAGAGTGTGATGGGTGAAAAGCCAGGCACAAATGTGGGTCAAGAGGCTGAGTCAAGGGTGGCCGGGCGCCCTAGAGGCAACTTGGTCGCCCCTTCCTTAGCGGAAGACCTACAAAGAAGGCCAGGTGGAACTCACGTAGGTCACGAGGACTAATCAGTCTGAAGAGACTGCCAAGCATATCACACTGGACTGCGACAAGGATTGCAACCAGGTGATGAATGGAAGTTAGTATAGGGAAAAACTCCTGGTTCTTGTAAAGGACACAGGTATTGGTTTGGCTAACTAACATACTACTTGGGAGCACAATAAGCTTCGGTTGACGTGTGGGGTTCTTTGAACCTTTGGATCCTTGAATCCGTCCTTTCAAAACTACAATAACTTTCTTCGATATTTTCATTGATATATCGAAATATAGCCTCATTCATCCTCTTAAATACCTCATTTGGTAGAGAGTTAGTGGGGAGGATATTTTTAATATTCTTTCCGAAGAATGGACATTGATATGTCCAAAGCTCCGCCAATATGTACATGCATAACAATATAATTATTATCTATAGTTTTATATTACAAATTGCTTTTTTCATATCATATACAGTTCAATAATTATTTTCTTAGTCTATATCATGTAAATTCATCTATAATTTTGCTGTATTGTAAGCTATTGTATGTAAGTGTATAAGACAGTATATATTGTAATCCACATAAATAAAGTACTCAATCAATCAATCAATTTTTCAAATTTTCCGGCAGGTAAAATGGAGACGGACGGTGCTTTTAGAAAACGACCCAAACCAGGGGTCTCTGGAGAGGGAAGCGATCTGGCGGAGGACCAAGTACCTCTAGTGGACATTGTCGATGGAGCCGCGACGCAAAGCACGGGTGACCGGGCTTCGTCGCGAAGCACGGCGCCTAGTCTAGATGGTGACCGGTTGAATTTGGCAATACTGTTTGGGTTGTATCTGCTCCAAGGTATACCTCTGGGATTAACAGCCGCTGTGCCTATGTTGTTGCTCAACCAGGGGTCTACTTATAACAAAGGTTTGTTTCATTCGAAATTGTATAAGAAAATAATAATGTAAAGAATACCGGGTTCGATTCCGGTCAGGGCATTGTTTTTTGGACAGTCAACAAATTTTGTTACTCAACAAGTGGTCCACTTATAATTAAAGCAGGCTGGTTTTATTTTGAAATAGAATTCGATTTTCGGTCTGGGCAAAATTTTTGGACAATTTCATTCAACGAGTTTCTTAAAATAGACATAATAATGTTTACCCATTATTTAAATACCAGGTATTCTTCTGAAAATGTTCATTGAAGAATACCAGGTTGGATTCCCGGTTTGGCTACAGTTTTTTGGGCAGTTATAATTTGAAGAATATTGGGTTCGATACCCGGTCTGGCACAATTTTTGTATAGTTATAATCTAAAGAATACCTGTTCGATTCCTGGCATGGACCCAGTTTTTGGACAGTTTCATTCAAAAATATCCTTCGAATTAAAAATGGCTGGAAATGCTACTCACAAGGGTTTCCACCTATAAACAGCAGTTTGGTTTTTGAACATTGTCATCATAAACTTCGGTTTGGTTTTTAGATGGTTCAGCTCATGCTAACACTACGTTTAACGCTAACCACTTTTACCTGTATAAATGTTTCCTTTATTTACCGAGCGAAGTGAGTCTAGAATCAAGTCGACGGTTTGGCATTTCTCTTAATGTTTAATGTGGCGCATTTACGACGAAACGCGGTAATAGATTTTCATGAAATTTGACAGGTATGTTCCCTTTTTAATTGCGCGTCGACGTATATACAGGTTTTTGGAAATTTTTGCATTTCAAGGATAATATAAAAGGAAAAGGAGCCTCCTTCATACGCCAATATTACCGTAAAAATCAGACTAGAATTATTCATCATAAATCAGCTGTCTAGTGGACTATAATACTACCCGTTCAAAACATCGAACATCTTGAAGTTGTATGCTTCCATCAACGTTGTAGACAGTTGCAGCCAACCTGAATATTATTAAAACAGATGATTGGACATTATAAAATGACGTCAGCTACACCGGAATTTAGCACAAACATGCGCGTTACACCTACCGTCTTGTTCTATATACCGTGCTCACACTCACATTCCGGGACGAAAAGTCACGGTACGATAGGACAAAGCCTCATATTTATTTAGGATTTTTTCTAGATTTTTAAATTGATAATTATGTTTTATAATTTTGAGAAAACATAACAACAGGTCAATGTACTAACTGAGCGCGAGGTCTACTGTTCACAGAACTACTATTATAATTTGTTTCAACACAAGCCAATTGGTGAGTTCAGCAGGCTTGAAGCTACAATATATTATTTTGTTGTTGTTAATTTATGATCATATTCATTCAAACACGGATCTAGTGATAACACTCTCCGGATCGGAACATTCATATTCAACATCGTCGTATAATAATAAGTAAAGCCTAATCCTCTATGAGTTATTTATAATTTCGGCTTGAAAAGCAGCACCTCATATGCATAGAATACATTATGGCGTCGAACAGATTTTATTTCATTAGTATTCGCTGGCAGCGCTGCTATAATATTATCTCCAATTAGGCGCGAGGCGTCCGTTGATTTTTGAGCAGTTGTGAGGAAGAGATTAGTGGCGCGGCGTGCGATTTGCCGGTTGTCGGGTGTCGCTGGCGGCATTTTCTTTTCTTTTTCGAGTTTTTACAGCGATTCAGCGACGTGCAGCCGAAGACAGGTCGAGTGTGTGTGGCGTCGGTGAGTTGGTGAGTTACCGAACCGAGCTAGCAGCGTTTCTGTTTCTTTCGTTGTTGCTCGTTATTATCATTCGGAATCTGGGTGGAAGTTGATTCCAGAACAAGAATGCGGGAGTGGAGAAAAGTCAGATCTTCCTAGGGCCAGTGTACCCTTGTTGTTCATCTCTGTCTGTCTCGCTCTCTCTGTTTATCTGAGAATTGTCATTGCCCGCAGCCACATTCGGACAGTTGAAAATATGACGCAAGGTGCTCCTGTACTGGTGTGGTGAGTGTGGAGGCGCTCCCGCGGCCGTTATTTGCACCTCGAAATCGCAGCGATGATTTAATATCGCCACAGCAGAGCCCGCGCCGCCAGACATAACTCTCTGGAATCTACATATTACACGTACTTACACCCAGCTCACATTATTAAGAAAGCGAGTTGCACTACTGTTCAAGTGGCGGGTGGAAACCGCCCTCAATTCACGCGCATGCGCACACTTGTTTGCGCAATTCCACCCGCTCATTAGTACACGGCCGGCGGATGACCGCTGGTGGCTGCCGCTGACCGCTGACCGCTTTGCATCTTGTTATTTGGACCGTTGTAATGAGCGGCCAACAATGGCCACCGACCTGCACATCAAGGTTCGGCATTCAACACTGATAAAGAAATAAGTGGTTGCGAAAGTATGTATCGGAAATGTCGCCCTCAACTGTATGAGCTATTGTTCATCTAGCATACCTGATAAAACGTTCAGATAAGTTCTCGGTGAATTTTGAGTTGATTACAGTAGTCAACTATAGATTTTAAAATTTCTCATACTTGAGTATCTGAAAAGTGAAAGGAATTGCTATCCTTGTCTTTCATTCCCCAAAGCAGATAGCTCTATCCTGTTCTGTATCAAATTATGATGTGTGTATCAAATGACATGATACTGTATCATGATGTGTTGATACTGTATCATATTGTCAAACACTCTTTCTATCCTTTTCTAGCTCTACTACGGTGCTCTATTAATTAACTAGATTTTCAATTTCAATTATAAACATTTTTACTCAATCATCGAAAAATAATTTCTCTTGACGAATAAAATATAATTGATTATTTCAAACAAGAATGACAGTTAATATTACATGAGATATAACAGTATCAGCTATCCTCTATGAAGGCAGTGACAAGATAAATAATTGACAACGCTGTCCTCCTCTTTCTCCACTATGGAGGATATTTTAATTTCTTTCCGTAGAATGGACATTGATATGTCCAAAGTCCGCCAATTTATGTACATGCATAACAATATAATTATCTAAGTTATTATATTACAATTACTTTTTCATATCATAAAAGTTCAATATTATTTGCTTAGTCTATATATGTAATTCATCTATAATTTGCTGCATTGTAAGCTATTGTATATAAGTGTATAAGCCAGTATATATGATCTACATTAATAAAGACTCAATCAATCAATCCACTGCCATTATAACGTGGACCTCACTATAGATGTTTTTGTCTTAATTTTTTTTTGAAACATGTAGATGTGTTGTACAAATTCCCACAGTTCTACTGCTATCTACTTTGTGAAAATAATTAAGGACTGAAAATAATGTTGTGAAGTGAACAAACAAGACTTAACCTATTTCGGACTATGTGTAACCTTATCTAAATCTGGGAGGGAATAGCACAGGTTACCTTATTTTTCTTCCTATCATTTTTGATGATGGACTTTGTACAATCAATCCAAAAAGAATAAAGAAAAAAGGATCTTTCTATTGATATCGACACTTTTAATCGATATTTTTATAACTTTCTTCGAGAAAGCCCCCTGTGGGTTGGGGGAGCTTTGAGTTGATCATTGTTTCAAGAATGTGTGGAAAACCAGAATTCCCCACAGTGTCCCTGCTTGTCGTAGGAGGCGACTAAAAGGAGTTCAAGGCAACTCCAGAAGTTGCCTTGCCTTCAAACCCACGGGATCTGCCCCATCAGGGCAGTTTCGGAGGGGCAAAAAGAAAACCCCAAGAGACCAGAGATGGGTGAAACTCCAGGCACAAATGTGGGTCAAGACGCTGAGTCGAGGTTGGCCTGGCGCCGGGCGCCCTAGAGGCAGTTTGGCGTCCCCTCTCTCAGCCGAAGGACCTATGAAAAGGCCAGGAGTGAAACTCACGTAGGTCACCACTGCTCGAAGAAGGGCGGCCATTTAGGTAGAACTTCTTGGGAGAGGTGAGGCTTTTAACACCGCGAAGTTTCTGAGGGGCAAAAAGAAAACTTCAAGAGACCAGTGATGGGTGAAAAACCAGGCACAAATGTGGGTCAAGAGGCTGAGTCAAGGGTGGCCGGGCGCCCTAGAGGCCACTTGGTCGCCCCTTCCTTAGCGGAAAGACCTACAAAGAAGGCCAGGAGGGGAACTCACGTAGGTCACGAGGACTAATCAGTCTGAAGAGACTGCCAAGCATATCACACTGGAGCAACCAGGTGATGAAATGACTGTTAGTATAGGGAAAAACTCGGTTCTTGTAAAGGAACATAGGTCTTGGTTTGCCTAACTAAACATACTACTTGGCAACACAATAAGCTTCGGTTGACGTGTGGGGTTCTTTGAACCTTTGGATCCTTGAATCCGTCCCTTCAAAAACAATAAACAATAAACTTTCTTCGATATTTTCATTGATATATCGAAAAATTATAATTTTAACCTCCATAATCTCAATATTTATGTACATTCAAATCAATTATAATTTATCTCTTTAATAACTAATTTTTTTTTGAAATTTCCCGCCAGGTAAAATGGAAACAGACGGTGCATTCAGAAAAACGACCCAAACAAGGGGTTCTCTGGAGAGGGAAGCGATTCTGGCGGAGGACCAGTACCTCTAGTGGACATTGTCGATGGAGCCGCGCCGCAAAGCACGGGTGACCGGGCTTTCGTCACGAAGACGGCGCCTAGTCTGGATGGGTGACCGGTTGAATTTGGCAATGACTTTTGGGCTGTATCTGCTGCAAGGTATACCTCTGGGATTAACAGCGCTGTACCTATGTTGTTGCTCAACAAGGGGTCTACTTATAAACAACCAGGTTTGTTTCATTCGAAATTGTATAAGAAATAATAATGTAAAGATACCGGGTTCGATTCCCGGTCAGGGCATTGTTGTTTGGACATTCAACAATTTGTTACTCAACAAGGGGTCCATTATAATTAATAGCGGTGGTTTTATTTTTGAAATAGAATTCGATTTCCGGTTGGGCATAATTTTTTGGACAATTCATTCAAGAGTTTCCTTAAAATAAAAACATAATAATGTTTTACCATTATTTAAATACCAGGTATTCTTCTGAAAAGGTCATTGAAGAATACCAGGTGGATTCCCGGTCTGGCTACAGTTTTTGGGCAGTTATAATTTGAAGATATCGGGTTCGATACCCGGTCGGGGCACATTTTTTGGATAGTTATAATGTAAAGATACCTGGTTCGATTCCTGGCATGGGCACAGTTTTGGACAGTCTCATTCAACGAATATCCTTCGAATTAAAAATGGCTGGAAATGCTACTCAACAAGGGTTTCACCTATAAACAGCAGTTTGGTTTTTGAACATTGTCATCATAAACTTCGGTTGGGTTTTTTAGATGGTTCAGGGTCATATGCTAACACTACGTTTAACGCTAAACCACGTTTACTTGTAGAATGGTTTCCTTATACTAGTAGTTCTGTGAACAGTAGACCTCGCGCAGTTATAAAGGACGTCCCAACCATAAGCACATCCACATGATACACTAACTATTTATTTGATCAGATCATGCTTACACAAGATTTCATTATAATAAACGCTTTCCGGAATTTAGCGCGCCGTAAATGCGCAACAATGAGGGCTAATAACGACAGGACAAGTGTGTTGACATATGTGAGTTATTATAATTTTTCAGTGGTTTATTTATTGTTTATTCTACGTTAGAGGCAGCTATCAAACAGCGGTTTTCGATTTGGCAACCGTGCGTCGCCAGACAAGGATAGCGCTATCTGCTGTATCTAATGACAGATAAGGCTAGGCACACACCAGTTAGTCAAGACAAGCCATGATCAGACACGTTCAGTCACAATACTTCACTTAGTTGCTTATGACGCAACTCACACTGATTAGTCATTACTGATTAGTCTTCAAGGATAGCAGCGCCATTGTTAATCAATGGCTGCCATTATAACGTGGAAGTCACTATGGATAATATATACCGAGATATCAAGAATGACAGCTATCCAATTTAGAAGGCGGTGGAGAAAGACTACTGGCCAGCATACCTCCCACCTTTTTCCACTGTCATCATTTAGTCATAGATACAATCACAAATCATACTAGTAGTCCTGTGAACAGTAGACCTTACGCAGTATTCTCATCCACAAGTACCTGATGAAACTATACACCTTATGGAAATACAGGAATAGACTGGCTTCTCCACCATCTGTGTAATCACTTGTCAGCTGATTTATGATGAATAATTCTATAGTCTGATTTTTACCCTAATATTGGCGTATGAAGGAGGCTCCTTTTCTCTTTTATTATTATTATTATAATTTATGGCCTTCATTGGACCACTGTAGTCAGTATCTTCCACCTTTACTCCGTCCTCTCTCAGCCCAATATTTCTTCATTCGTTCAGAAATAATTTCCTTTCCTCGTCCGAAATCATCTTCCCATTCTGTGTCTGACTTTGATCTGCAGTCTGGTCTGTTGTCCTTCAGGATTCTGATGTTGTCCGACTTGTTCTTCAAATCTTCGAATGTTATATTCACTCTCTCATATATCCTCCTTGAGTTCGTCAATCCTTTTATATTTGTTTTACTTTTCCACAACTTTTCAATAATCTTCTGCTTAGTCTGTCCTCCGAGCTCTAATCAGGTGACCGAATAAAGATATTCGCCTTTTTTTTATTGTACTTGTGACAGTTCAATTCTTTGTAAACAGTTTCGTTGGAAGCTAATCTCCAGTGTCCATCTACTTGATAGTTCTGTTAATACAGGTTCTGATGATTCTCTTTCGATTTTAGTAATTTGTCTATTGTGATGGTATGGTAGTTTTAAAGATGGTTTCACTAGCGTAAGTTATTACCGGTGAGTGACTGTCTTGTAATGCTTCAATTTTGTGGCTATTGATAGGATTCTTGTTGTAAGTGTTCTTTGTGGCATACTGTGCTCTTCTCAACTTATTCAGTCTACTGTCCCACGTTCGATTCTCATGAGATTGTAGGTTATGATTTCACCTAGATATTTGAAAACTGTCTACAATCTTATTTCTGATCTCCTATACGGATTTCTTTGCAAGAGGTGGATCAGTTAGCATGAGTTCTGTTTTTCAAAAGATATTTAAGGCCAATCTTCGAGAAATAGTCTGTAGTGTATTATTTGTTTCTTTGTTTCTTGAATAGTGTTAGCAAGCAGTGCAAGGTCATCAGCAAATCCCAAGCAGTTCAAATTTATATTATCTCTAGAAGTTCCAACTTGATATTTTTTGGATTAATCTTATACCCTTTTATAGTATCCTTGAAATGCAAAATTTCCAAAAACCTTGTATATACGTCGACGCGAAATTAAAAAAGGAACATACCTGTCAAATTTCATGAAAAAATTTATTACCGCGTTTCGCCGTAAATGCGCAACATAAAAACATCTAACATTAAGAGAAATGACAAACCGTCGACTTGAATCTTAGACCTCACTTCGCTCGGTCAATAAAATTATAAGGTAGGAACAATAGGCTTGGCCCAGAGCTTTCCATTCCCAAATTTTGATTATAACGTAGATTTCTCTATATAATGATCTTTCAACTAATGATTGTGGTTTGTTGCCAGGCCGAATTCAGTCTAGTCTACTGGCCGTTCTCTCTGAAGCTGCTGTGGGCCCCCCTAGTAGACGGTCTCTATTGGGCTCGTTTCGGCCGCCGAAAGACATGGCTGGTGCCCATCCAATACCTGCTCGGCGTATTTATGATGCTGCTCTCTCATAGCGTTGACGAGTGGATATCACAGCTCTACATCAACCGACTCACCGCCTTATTTTTCGCACTTAACTTCCTCGCCGCCACACAGGATTAGCGCCGGAGGATGGGCTCTAACTATGCTTAAAAGGTTGGTTTTTTGATAAAAAGGTTATTTTTGCTTAAAAGGTTGGTTTTTTGATTAAAGGTTATTTTTGCTTATATACTTGCCATGGCAAAATGTTACCTGCATGAATCTTCGGCTCTAATTTATTATTTAAATTCAATATTTTCTAAATTTGGCTTAGTGGTTTTGTTTTTTGTTTCGGTTTTGTATATGTTGGACTTTTTAACATCAAAATGAACTTTATTCCGAAGTGAAAAGTGTAAATTTAAAGTATTGTGCTGACTATAACCTTAGTGTCCGGTTTCCCATTAGGAACTTGGACTATATACGGCGAGGTGGAACTACCCTTGGGTCTCCCCACCATTCAAAGCCATACGCTAATAATAAAAGGTTATAGATAATATTATATAGAAAAGATAGCATAAGAAGATGGTAAGGTTTGTAGGTTGGCCGTCCACTAGAACCGTTTTAATCCGAACTAGCATCGGCCGAAAACTACCGAACGATCCCCCAACAAAGAAAGGAATAGATTCTCGACCATTGCAACAGGTTCATAAGGCCGGTCAATTCTCGATTCGATTGAAGTGATTTTCCGGCTCTAAACGGCGGCCGAACTAACTAGTCGAGCTGAGACAACAAAGTGTTCCTAACCTAAAATTGTTTCACAGTCTTGTTTTTTGAAGTTTTTGTTTATAAAGTTTAACTATGGACAATGAAAAGTTGATAAGTTTGGTTCAAGAGCATGTTCCATGTGGGATATGCGAGACAAAAGATGTCATCGTCGTGATGTTCAAAGGAATCTGTGAACAAAGATTGCTGAACAAATAGGATCTGAAGGTAATATTATTGTATCAATACTAATTAAGTGGATATTTGTTTATTCAATTTTCAAAATCTCATATAATCATTGTTTATGAAAAATTTTGGTGGCTATGTTGGTAGTTAATTCAATAATTGGCCAACTAGACTGACGTAAACGGTCCAATGACGACCATATTCGGCCGAATTAACAGCCGGCAGATTCGTCTGATCCAACGGCCGAACGGATCGGTTGAATACGGTTCCAGTGGACGTTACCGTAGAATTCATTCGAAGTTTTCTAGTTATATATCAAATTATGGTGTTGTGTATCAAGTTGAGATGATACAGTATCAATTGTGTTGATCATTTTGGTTATATGCAATATTTATTCCACCAATCAAATGAATGCGACCCACTCAGAATATGATTTTCAAAAATTCAAATTTTATTATTTTATCTTTTGAGACAATGAATCGGTGCATAATATGGAATTTATAATTTTCACTGTTGTTTGAGCTTTATTTTATTGATAATAATTAATAAAAATGTTATAGTTTTTCAAAGTTGGAATTTTCTAATTAATTGTGAGTGATTTAATTTAATAATATTTTTCTAATTAAAAAGATTCTTGGTGTTTGAATTATAAATTGTGTGTTTAATTGATGAATGTAAGTGGCACATAACCTACATTATTTGGACTGTTGTATAAATTAAAATTGGAACCGTTTTGGGCTTATTAGCCTGTGGTACTTTTCTGTAAGTTGTATAATTCTGAATGATTGAATAAATAAATAATACATAAAAAATAGAATAACTAGCAGGTAACCGTGCTCCGCAAGGGTTCAATTAAAAACTGAAAACTTGACCTACTTGAATTTTGAAGAATTTAAAATATGCCTATAACCATCCTCGGTAAATTAAAATGTATATGCAAAATGTGAAGTTAATGAGTTGAGTAGTTGAGACGTGATGATGCGTCATTCGTGAATTTTCTATCCCCTACGTGTATAAGTAGCTGAGTTTAGCTGTGCTAATAGTGAAGAGTTGTGTTTCTTTTCTGGCTCAAAATTTTGCAAATTACTCATAAATTTCCAATTTGTAGAGATTTGAGTGAAATTTTTTTGTTTTAATCAGTTTTCAAATATAAAAATTCAAATTTTAGTTTAGTCTCTAGTTTTGAAGTGGAAATTGTACTTTTTGAAGTGAAAGTGAAATCTTAACCTTATTCTTTTTTGAAACTTTTATTTGTAAAAATTTGGGAGAAGACAGTTCTGGGCTATGCCTGTTTTCTTCTCCCATCATATTATATTTTTATAATTATGATCTGTAATGACATGGAATAAATAAATAAAAAATAAGTCAATTTTGAAATGTATTAATATGTATGTTAACAGATGCAACGTGGGATATGCTTCGACTTGTAACACCGTGGGACAAACGGCCGGATATTTTTTCGGCTACGTTTTGTTCATAGCTTTTGAGTCGGCCGAATTTTGTAACAGCTATATCAGATCCACCCACAGCCACAGGGAATCATCACTTCTCAGGTATGTGCTAAGGAGTACACCTAAACTGTAGCTCCATTTGTACGTCTCTCAAATATTTGTACAGTTTGCTGAACTGACACTTAGGCGACTCAGGTGGAGAAGAGACTGGACTCTAGTGGAGAGCATGTGTTTCCAAATGATGACACTCAGACCAGTCGATTCTAGTCTCCGCGACGTCACCATTTCAAAACACATGCTCTCCACTAGAGTCCAGTCTCTTCTCCACCTGAATCGCCTAAGTGTGAGTTGTAAATAATGTGGACCTCAATATATGATAACTGATGTTATTTTTTGAAACACTATTATATATTCTATTCTATATATTCAATCTATTATATATGCAGAACTTTCAAGTTAATGAGTTGAGTAGTTGAGACGTGATGATGCGTCATTCGTGAATTTCCTATCCCCTACCTGTATAAGCCAGTTCTTTCCTTTATTATAGTATAGACTAGAAGGCAACCCGTGCTCCATTATAAACTTGACCTACTGAAATCTTGAAGAATTGGAAATAGGCCTATAACCATCCTCGGTAAATTAAGAATGTATATGCAAAATGTCAAGTTAATGAGTTGAGTAGTTGAGACTTGATATGAGTCATTCGTGAATTTCCTATCCCCTACAAGTATAAGCCAGTTCTTTCCTAACAAAGATTTCTGTTTCAATACAGTTAGGCTCAACTCACACTAACACGACTCAGGTGGATAAGGACTGGACTCTAGTGGAGAGCATGTGTTTTGAAATGGTGACACTCAGACCAGTCGATTCTAGTCTCCGCGACGTCACATTTGGAAACACATGCTCTCCACTAGAGTCCGATCTCTTCTCCACCTGAGTCGCCTAAGTGTCAGTTGAGCATTTGAAATAATGGTAGTTATTGCAACTTTTATAAGCAGTATTAAATTTTGTTCAGTACGTCAAGTACCTATAGTGAAATCCACGTTATAATGGCGGTGGAGAAAGATAGGAGAACAACGTTGCCGTTCCTCTGTCTTGTCAGTTCCTTCTATAGACGGTAGCTGCTTAGAGAAACAATAGCATAAGTAGATATCCCATGGCATAGGGCGTTTATGTCGCAACTTTTACTGTTATCTCAAGCCGATAGCCCACGTAGTTCTTTCCCGTGAAGCTTATTTCCCATCCAGAGAAATTATTGATTAATAGACAGTGTATAGGGTGTCTATGTTGCAAATGTGAGTGTTAACTGAGCCGATAGTCCACGTAGTTCTTTCCCGTGAATCTTTATGACGCTGGTAGTCTCTCATATGTGCCGTTCACACACTCTTACCCGGTTCAAAACAGTAAAAATCAACAATAATCGATAGTAATCGGCTTGGGATAACAGTAAAAGTTGCGACATAAACGCCCTATGCCATGGGATATCTACTTACGCTATTGTTTCTCTATAGTAGCTGATACAGGTGTATTGATGTAATATTAACGGTCCATTCTTGTGTAAATATATTCATTATATTTTTACTAAGCAATATATTATACTCTTGAATATGAATTTTCATAATTAGGATGGAATATTTTGTTAATTATTATCCTACATTGTTAGAAGAGAGGGGCGATGCTAGAGAGAGAGAGACAGTAATTGAGTATCTGAATGGAAAATGTTGGACGAGTCTAGTTAGAGGGAGGCAGTGAGATACAGCGAGAATTGATAACAGAATCAATTTTTAGGAGTTTATAATCGTAAGAGTCATTTCCTCTTTATTGTTATGATATCTTGTTATGCAATTGTGAAATGTACATTTAATGTTGAAGTGGAAAGTCTTTTTAGGATTATTATTGGAGTTATTAGCTATAAATGTAGTATTTTATCATAAACATGAGAAGCCGCAAGACTTATGTATTATTAAGTAGTGCTTTGATCAATGCAGATGACTCAATTGATTGATTATTCTAAGATTTTTAAGAGGTTTTGTTTTATTTATTTATTCTTTCTCTCTTTTGTTTCTGTATTCTCATTTAGATTACTGATGAATTAATTGAAAGTTGACTGAATTATAATTCAATTTTAGAAGTGACTCCATTTAATTTCAAAGTTTTTGTTTTTTTTTCGTGAAGTTAATATTATTTTGTTGTTTGTATATATAAGTCCAGCACATTGACGCATACAATGTCCCTAAAAGAGGGTGAATTTAAGAGTGTGAATTGCTTTTTAAAAGTTGAGTGACAATGTTTAGTATAATTACGAGAAATTAGTTAGGTATGAGAAGAAGGAGGATTGAATAGGAATGATAAGGAGAAATATTATTGAGTGAATTATGTAAACACAAAAAACAATAATAATTATTCAATATAGCATATGTATAATAAAGAAATCTATCTACTCGGTGACGGCCTCGGCTAAGCCTAAAGACTTTTATTTATGATGAAAAGAATGCTTGTTCATTTATTTGTAAAATTTAGTTGAGTTTGAATTGAATTGGAAGTATTATTTTCATTTTCTGTAATGTTGAAAAAAGTGCAAATAGAGTTCTGTTCTATTCTATTCCATTCTATCCATTGTTAGAAGACGATCTCGCAACAGAGCAAAGCGAGAAAGAGATAGCGCTGTCCGCTTTGTTGAATGATAGACAAGGATAGCAATACCGTTGCTAATCAAGCACTGCCATTATAACGTGGGCCTCACTATAGATCCCTAGATGGAGGAAGCTGATAGGCTGTGTTGTGCTGAAAGGACGTAATTCCAAAAAGCTCAATGTGTTTCTTTTCGGATGCAACACGTTGCTTTTGAGAAGATACAAAAGAGCATGTGTTACTTACGGAAAGATACATGAAAGCTCCTTGTGTATCTTTTCGGATGCAACACGTTGCTTTCAAGAGGATACAGAAGAGCATCTGTTGCTTATGGAAGATACATTTTCGAAAATGTTGGATGTTTTTGAATGGTAGTATTGTAGTCTAGTGCCCTACACCGATAGGCAAAGCTTCTCTTTTGAGAAGATACAAAAGAGTACCTGTTGCTATAGAAAGATACACTAAAGCTCCTTGTGTATCTTTTCGGATGCAACACGTTGCTTTCAAGAGGATACAGAAGAGCATCTGTTGCTTATGGGAAGATACATTTTCGAAAATGTTGGATGTTTTTGAATGGGTAGTATTGTAGTCTAGTGGCCCTCCGCCGATAGGCAAAGCTTCTCTTTTGAGAAGATACAAAAGAGCACCTGTTGCTTATAGAAAGATACATTAAAGCTCCTTGGGTATCTTTTCGGATGCTACACGTTGCTTTTGACAAGATACAAAAGAGCATCTGTTGCTTATGGAAAGATACATTTTCGAAAATGTTGGATGTTTTTTTTGGGTATATTGTATCTAGTGGCCCTCCGCCGATAGGCAAAGCTTCTCTTTTGAGAAGATACAAAAGAGCACCTGTTGCTTATAGAAAGATACATGAAAGCTCCTTATGTATCTTTTCGGATCCAACACGTTGCTATTGAGAAGATACAGAAGAGCATCTGTTGCTTATGGAAAGATACATTTTCGAAAATGTTGCATGTTTTTGTTTGTGTAGTATTGTAGTCTTGTGACCCTCCGCCGATAGGCAAAGCTTCTCTTTTGAGAAGATACAAAAGAGCACCTGTTGCTTATAGAAAGATACATTAAGCTCCTTTGTGTCTTTTCGGATGCAACATGTTGCTTTTGACAAGATACAAAAGAGCATCTGTTGCTTATGGGAAGATACATTTTCAAAGATGTGGATGTTTTTGATGGGTAGTATTGTAGTCTAGTGGCCATCCGCCGATAGGCAAAGCTTCTCTTTTGAGAAGATACAGAAGAGCACCTGTTGCTTATAGAAAGATACATTAGAGCTCCCTGTGTATCTTTTCGGATGCAACAAGCTGCTTTTGACAAGATACAAAAGCATCTGTTGCTTATGGAAAGATACATTTTCGAAAATGTTGGATTTTTTGAATGGGTAGTATGTAATCTAGTGGCCTTCCGCCGATAGACAAAGCTACAGGACCCCCGGACTATACATTGATTGATTTCACGAATTACATTATAATAAGATGACGTTTTTGCCAGGTTTCCTTTACTTCTGGGGCTGGACATTTATGGTGTCGACCACACTGATCGCCATCTTTAAAAGGAGGCGATGACTCCCTCTAATGGCAGCTCACTAAATGACCGTCAGCTGACCGTCAAACAGACCTACGTCCAACTCTGGCATCTGTTGCTCACTAAACCGGCCATCAGACTGTTCGCCTTCATACTGCTAACTGCTAGGTGGGTGCCATTCATAATTGACCGAGCGAAGTGAGGTCTAAATGTGCGTACAGATATACGCACCGCGAACATGAGCAATTCACTTTTAATCAGCTGACTATATCTGTATTTTTAAAGAAACGGTAAGATACAGATATAAAAAGCTTGGCATCAGCTGATTAAAAGTGAATTGCTCATGTTCGCGGCGCGTATATCTGTGCGCACCTTATGAGTCAAGTCGACGGTTTGGCATTTCTCTTAATGTTTAATGTTTATATGTTGCGCATTTACGGCGAAACACGGTAATAGATTTTCATAAATTTGACAGGTATGTTCCTTTCTTAAATGCGCGTCGACGTATATACACGATTTTTGAAAATTTTGCATTTCAAGGATAATATAAAAGGAAAAAGGAGCCTCCTTCATACGCCAATATTGGAGTAAAAATCAGATTTAGAATATTATTCATCATAAATCAGCTGACAAGTGATTACACAGATGTGTGGAGAAGCCAGTCTATTGCTGTATTTCCATAAGTCTATAGTTTCAATCAGGTACTTTTGGATGAGAATACTGTGTGAGGTCTACTGTTCACAGAACTACTCGTATAAATGTCAATAATTATTAATTATTATTGAAAGAAAATCCAAATTAAATGTGGAAATCATTAGGATTTGAATAAATGCAATACCTCAGTAATTTATAATATATAAATAATGTCAGTTGAATAAAAGCATTATATAATAAAAGATAGCATAAGAAGACATCCCATGGTTTGTAGAATTCATTTAAAGTTTGCAAGTTATGTATCAAATTATGGTGTTGTGTATCAAGTTATGTTGATACTGTATCATGTTGTGGTTATACTGTATCATTTATGGTGGTAGTATACGATAGGGAAAGACTGTCTACGGGGACCGTAAAGGAACCAATAACACAGATTTGATGGTTTTGTACCTTATTGGGCTAAGAAATGTTAATCATCCAAATTTTTATTGGCGTAAAATAATCCAAGAAGATGGAAAAAGTAATTATACAATTAATTAATGTGTTTTAACAGTAATCAGAGTACATAACATTGGGAAAATTGGATGTTGCAAAAATTACAACATGCGACTCCTCGTGTGATTGAGTAGGGCGCGACTACCGGAAGGTTAAGTGTCGGTTGCACAAGAGCCAGTTAAATTCTAATCGTGATTAATTCCAGGAGAACCATTCAGAGAAAGCATTTTTTATAATACGGCTTAAGAACCAATCAGAGAAACTATATAAATATTAAAAAAGATTAGAAAAAATAATATTAATATTGATTATAAATATTAGAAAAAGAGCCATAGAGGCATGGCTAAACTTGAATTATCTCCAATCGTTGACTTTTATACAATAATCAACTTCATATTATAATAGTTATTTGTATATCTAGAGTGAAAAGTGCTGTTTTTTCTCCCTGAGGGAAAAGTTTGAAGCCCGCCCGAGGCGAAGCCGAGGGCAACATTTTCCTGAGGGAGAAAAAACATTTTTCACTCGTGATATACACAACATTTTTCCTCCACCTAAATTTTTATAAACTGCTAATAAAATAATTTTTAAAAACGTATGTGACCAAACAATGTGTTACAACATAATTTAAAAAGTAAACAGAAACAGCTGGCTTGTAATCACAGTTCTCCTCCGACAGCACTATCTGTCGGCTAAAGTTGTAACAACATGACAGCCAAAACTACAGCTATGATGAAGTTCAAATTTGATTAGTTAATAAGTATATTCGTTGGCTGATATTTGAATAACATGCAATAAAAGAAAAAAATATATACATTTTTTTTAGTATAGTGATATGAAGTTTGTAATAATAATTTCAGCATACAAACATACATTTTATATATCGATCAAATGTCTGGTTGAGGTATTGAATTTAGTTGGTTTAATGACTACTCTATATGCTTCCTCATCTGAGCTTAGACCTTCTGACCTATTCCAAATGTAGGTTTTTAAAATAGAGATGCTTCCCATGTTATTTAAATGTCATTATGTCACTTTTACTCCTAGGGAGTTTTTCTGTTTTTTAGTACCGAGAGCGAAAAAGTGACACTTTAGTATCATGTTTCAGGGAGTAAAGTAAGTACTTTTGACAGTAGGTGGAGGAAAATTATATTTTCGAACACTTCATACGCTAGATTCAAGTTTATATATACATCCCTGATTAAGCTGATTTACGACTCACACTGGCGTACAAGGAATCTTCCTTTTGCCGGTGTTTTTGCCTCACCTACTGTACTTATGCATGTGATCATAAATTGAATCTTCATTTTAAAACTATTGTTTGTAATGTAAAGGATATCATTTCGTTATTATATCTAATTAAATAAATGTATGTATCTTGGTTTAAGTACAGTAGCATATACTTATATTTTTTTTGTAAAGCTTTTTTGTATTTTGGTTTTGGCAAATAAAATTCATTCATTCATTCATTCATTACCGCCTTATATAAGGCCTTCTCTGATTGGTTCTCGTGAAATTAATCTCGGTTAAATGCCGGCTTTTATGCAACCGGCACTTTAAGTAATTTACATTATTTGATGTCAAACAAGTACAAAAAGGGTACAAGTAATTTTTATAATAATTTGTTTGATTTATTTTTCAGATATGTTTCGGTACTAACGACTCAGTTTCTGGGTTGAAGCTAATAGAATACGGAATCCCTAAAGAGAAGCTAGCCATGTTGGCTGTCCCACTTATACCCGTTCAAATAGTGCTACCTCTGCTTATCAGTAAATATACTAATGGACCAAGGCCTATGGACGTATATCTGAGGGCCTATCCTTATAGGTAAGTGGTCAATCATTATATTATATTTCATTTTATTATATTTAAAGAGCAGGTATTACCGAGCTTCGCAAGGGTCTAAAGAAAGCTTTCAGTGTTAACGAGTTTGTGTTTCTTGAATAGTTCCAAATTTTGTTAAATAACTCAATATTATTCGTTAAAAGTGGTGATTGAGTGAAATATTTCTAATTAATTTATCAATTTAAGCCAT